>NC_084623.1:25800044-26065044 GCF_033978795.1 Nerophis ophidion | reverse complement strand
AATGAGGTACACGTGTGTGATACAATAATCACTGCTCTTTTTCTCAGCCTATGTAACTCTTTGGACTTTTGCCCCACTGTTAGCACTGAAGTGCCTTGAGGCACATGGGTCACTGTTGGCGACACTGCAAATCTTGCTATAAATTTCAGACCGAGTCAAAACTAAACATGTTTTGGGTGGAGACCAGCGTTTTGTTTGGACGGGCATAATGTAGCGTTTTGACAAGTGTGGCAAGTATCTATAGCCATTGTGACAGAAACAAAAGGGAGAAAGTGCGCCCTATACTGGGAGCATCGCTAAAAGCTTACAGCACCTGGTATTCCTAGGCAGTCTCCCATCCAAGCACTAACCAGGCCGGACCCAGCTTAGCTTCCGAGATCAGACGAGATCGGGCGATCTTCGGGTAGTATGGCCGTAAGCCGAGAGGCAGTCCTCAGAATTCAATTTTTAAATGTGGCAAGCTGGTTGACAGGACCTTTCTGCAATTAGCTACACGTGTGTGATACAATAATCACTGCTCTTTTTCTCAGCCTATGTAACTCTTTGGACTTTTGCCCCACTGTTAGCACTGAAGTGCCTTGAGGCACATGGGTCACTGTTGGCGACACTGCAAATCTTGCTATAAATTTCAGACCGAGTCAAAACTAAACAAACATGTTTTGGGTGGAGACCAGCGGTTTGTTTGGACGAGCATAATGTAGCGTTTTGACAAGTGTGGCAAGTATCTCTAGCCATTGTGAAAAAAACAAAAGGGAGAAAGTGCGCCCTATACTGGTAGCATCGCTAAAAGCCTACAGCACCTGGTATTCCTAGGCAGTCTCCCAACCAAGTACTAACCAGGCCAGACCCAACTTAGCTTCCGAGATCAGACGAGATCGGGCGATCTTCGGGTAGTATGGCCGTAAGCCGAGAGGCAGTCCTCAGAATTCAATTTTTAAATGTGGCAAGCTGGTTGAAAGGACCTTTCTGCAATGAGCTACACGTGTGTGATACAATAATCACTGCTCTTTTTCTCAGCCTATGTAACTCTTTGGACTTTTGCCCCACTGTTAGCACTGAAGTGCCTTGAGGCACATGGGTCACTGTTGGCGACACTGCAAATCTTGCTATAAATTTCAGACCGAGTCAAAACTAAACTTGTTTTGGGTGTAGAACAGCGTTTTGTTTGGACGAGCATAATGTAGCGTTTTGACAAGTGTGGCAAGTATCTATAGCCATTGTGAGAAAAACAAAAGGGAGAAAGTGCGCCCTATACTGGGAGCATCGCTAAAAGCCTACGGCACTTGGTATTCCTAGGCAGTCTCCCAACCAAGTACTAACCAGGCCAGACCCAGCTTAGCTTCCGAGATCAGACGAGATCGGGCGATCTTCAGGTAGTATGGCCGTAAGCCGAGACGCAGTCCTCAGAATTCAATTTTTAAATGTGGCAAGCTGGTTGACAGGACCTTTCTGCAATCAGCTACACGTGTGTGATACAATAATCACTGCTCTTTTTCTCAGCCTATGTAACTCTTTGGACTGTTGGCCCACTGTTAGCACTGAAGTGCCTTGAGGCACATGGGTGACTTTTGGCGACACTGCATATCTTGCTATAAATTTCAGACCGAGTCAAAACTAAACAAACATGTTTTGGGTGTAGAACAGCGTTTTGTTTGGACGAGCATAATGTAGCGTTTTGACAAGTGTGGCAAGTATCTATAGCCATTGTGACAAAAACAAAAGGGAGAAAGTGCGCCCTATACTGGGAGCATCGCTAAAAGCCTACAGCACCTGGTATTCCTAGGCAGTCTCCCATCCAAGTACTAACCAGGCCAGCCCCAGCTTAGCTTCCGAGCTCAGACGAGATCGGGCGATCTTCGGGTAGTATGGCCGTAAGCCGAGACGCAGTCCTCAGACTTCAATTTTTAAATGTGGCAAGCTGGTTGACAGGACCTTTCTACAATGAGCTACACGTGTGTGATACAATAATCACTACTCTTTTTCTCAGCCTATGTAACTCTTTGGACTTTTGCCCCACTGTTAGCACTGAAGTGCCTTGAGGCACATGGGTCACTGTTGGCGACACTGCAAATCTTGCTATAAATTTCAGACCGAGTCAAAACTAAACATGTTTTGGGTGGAGACCAGCGTTTTGTTTGGACGAGCATAATGTAGCGTTTTGACAAGTGTGGCAAGTATCTATAGCCATTGTGACAAAAACAAAAGGGAGAAAGTGCGCCCTATACTGGGAGCATCGCTAAAAGCTTACAGCACCTGGTATTCCTAGGCAGTCTCCCATCCAAGTACTAACCAGGCCAGACCCAGCTTAGCTTCCGAGATCAGACGAGATCGGGCTATGTTCGGTTAGTATGGCCGTAAGCCGAGAGGCAGTCCTCAGAATTCAATTTTTAAATGTGGCAAGCTGGTTGACAGGACCTTTCTGCAATGAGCTACACGTGTGTGATACAATAATCACTGCTCTTTTTGTCAGCCTATGTAACTCTTTGGACTTTTGCCCCACTGTTAGCACTGAAATGCCTTGAGGCACATGGGTCACTGTTGGCGACACTGCAAATCTTGCTATAAATTTCAGACCGAGTCAAAACTAAACAAACATGTTTTGGGTGGAGACCAGCGGTTTGTTTGGACGAGCATAATGTAGCGTTTTGACAAGTGTGGGAAGTATCTATAGCCATTGTGACAAAAACAAAAGGGAGAAAGTGCGCCCTATACTGGGAGCATCGCTAAAAGCCTACAGCACCTGGTATTCCTAGGCAGTCTCCCATCCAAGTACTAACCTGGCCAGACCCAGCTTAGCTTCCGAGATCAGACGAGATCGGGCGATCTTCGGGTAGTATGGCCGTAAGCCGAGAGGCAGTCCTCAGAATTCAATTTTTAAATGTGGCAAGCTGGTTGACAGGACCTTTCTGCAATGAGCTACACGTGTGTGATACAATAATCACTGCTCTTTTTCTCAGCCTATGTATCTCTTTGGACTTTTGCCCCACTGTTAGCACTGAAGTGCCTTGAGGCACATGGGTGACTTTTGGCGACACTGCATATCTTGCTATAAATTTCAGACCGAGTCAAAACTAAACATGTTTTGGGTGGAGACCAGTGTTTTTTTTGGACGAGCATAAACGTAGCGTTTTGACAAGTGTGGCAAGTATCTATAGCCATTGTGACAAAAACAAAAGGGAGAAAGTGCGCCCTATACTGGGAGCATCGCTAAAAGCCTACAGCACCTGGTATTCCTAGGCAGTCTCCCATCCAAGTACTAACCAGGCCAGCCCCAGCTTAGCTTCCGAGCTCAGACGAGATCGGGCGATCTTCGGGTAGTATGGCCGTAAGCCGAGACGCAGTCCTCAGACTTCAATTTTTAAATGTGGCAAGCTGGTTGACAGGACCTTTCTACAATGAGCTACACGTGTGTGATACAATAATCACTACTCTTTTTCTCAGCCTATGTAACTCTTTGGACTTTTGCCCCACTGTTAGCACTGAAGTGCCTTGAGGCACATGGGTCACTGTTGGCGACACTGCAAATCTTGCTATAAATTTCAGACCGAGTCAAAACTAAACATGTTTTGGGTGGAGACCAGCGTTTTGTTTGGACGAGCATAATGTAGCGTTTTGACAAGTGTGGCAAGTATCTATAGCCATTGTGACAAAAACAAAAGGGAGAAAGTGCGCCCTATACTGGGAGCATCGCTAAAAGCTTACAGCACCTGGTATTCCTAGGCAGTCTCCCATCCAAGTACTAACCAGGCCAGACCCAGCTTAGCTTCCGAGATCAGACGAGATCGGGCTATGTTCGGTTAGTATGGCCGTAAGCCGAGAGGCAGTCCTCAGAATTCAATTTTTAAATGTGGCAAGCTGGTTGACAGGACCTTTCTGCAATGAGCTACACGTGTGTGATACAATAATCACTGCTCTTTTTGTCAGCCTATGTAACTCTTTGGACTTTTGCCCCACTGTTAGCACTGAAATGCCTTGAGGCACATGGGTCACTGTTGGCGACACTGCAAATCTTGCTATAAATTTCAGACCGAGTCAAAACTAAACAAACATGTTTTGGGTGGAGACCAGCGGTTTGTTTGGACGAGCATAATGTAGCGTTTTGACAAGTGTGGGAAGTATCTATAGCCATTGTGACAAAAACAAAAGGGAGAAAGTGCGCCCTATACTGGGAGCATCGCTAAAAGCCTACAGCACCTGGTATTCCTAGGCAGTCTCCCATCCAAGTACTAACCTGGCCAGACCCAGCTTAGCTTCCGAGATCAGACGAGATCGGGCGATCTTCGGGTAGTATGGCCGTAAGCCGAGAGGCAGTCCTCAGAATTCAATTTTTAAATGTGGCAAGCTGGTTGACAGGACCTTTCTGCAATGAGCTACACGTGTGTGATACAATAATCACTGCTCTTTTTCTCAGCCTATGTATCTCTTTGGACTTTTGCCCCACTGTTAGCACTGAAGTGCCTTGAGGCACATGGGTCACTGTTGGCGACACTGCAAATCTTGCTATAAATTTCAGACCGAGTCAAAACTAAACAAACATGTTTTGGGTGGAGACCAGCGGTTTGTTTGGATGAGCATAATGTAGCGTTTTGACAAGTGTGGCAAGTATCTCGAGCCATTGTGAAAAAAACAAAAGGGAGAAAGTGCGCCCTATACTGGTAGCATCGCTAAAAGCCTACAGCACCTGGTATTCCTAGGCAGTCTCCCAACCAAGTACTAACCAGGCCAGACCCAACTTAGCTTCCGAGATCAGACGAGATCGGGCGATCTTCGGGTAGTATGGCCGTAAGCCGAGAGGTAGTCCTCAGAATTCAATTTTTAAATGCGGCAAGCTGGTTGACAGGACCTTTCTGCAATGAGCTACACGTGTGTGATACAATAATCACTGCTCTTTTTCTCAGCCTATGTAACTCTTTGGACTTTTGCCCCACTGTTAGCACTGAAGTGCCTTGAGGCACATGGGTCACTGTTGGCGACACTGCAAATCTTGCTATAAATTTCAGACCGAGTCAAAACTAAACTTGTTTTGGGTGTAGAACAGCGTTTTGTTTGGACGAGCATAATGTAGCGTTTTGACAAGTGTGACAAGTATCTATAGCCATTGTGACAAAAACAAAAGGGAGAAAGTGCGCCCTATACTGGGAGCATCGCTAAAAGCCTACAGCACCTGGTATTCCTAGGCAGTCTCCCATCCAAGTACTAACCAGGCCAGACCCAGCTTAGCTTCCGAGATCAGACGAGATCGGGCGATCTTCGGGTAGTATGGCCGTAAGCCGAGACGCAGTCCTCAGAATTCAATTTTTAAATGTGGCAAGCTGGTTCACAGGACCTTTCTGCAATGAGCTACACGTGTGTGATACAATAATCACTGCTCTTTTTCTCAGCCTATGTAACTCTTTGGACTTTTGCCCCACTGTTAGCACTGAAGTGCCTTGAGGCACATGGGTCACTGTTGGCGACACTGCAAATCTTGCTATAAATTTCAGACCGAGTCAAAACTAAACATGTTTTGGGTGGAGACCAGCGTTTTGTTTGGACGAGCATAATGGAGCGTTTTGACAAGTGTGGCAAGTATCTATAGCCATTGTGAGAAAAACAAAAGGGAGAAAGTGCGCCCTATACTGGGAGCATCGCTAAAAGCCTACGGCACTTGGTATTCCTAGGCAGTCTCCCAACCAAGTACTAACCAGGCCAGACCCAGCTTAGCTTCCGAGATCAGACGAGATCGGGAGATCTTCAGGTAGTATGGCCGTAAGCCGAGACGCAGTCCTCAGAATTCAATTTTTAAATGTGGCAAGCTGGTTGACAGGACCTTTCTGCAATGAGCTACACGTGTGTGATACAATAATCACTGCTCTTTTTCTCAGCCTATGTAACTCTTTGGACTCTTGGCCCACTGTTAGCACTGAAGTGCCTTGAGGCACATGGGTGACTTTTGGCGACACTGCATATCTTGCTATAAATTTCAGACCGATTCAAAACTAAACATGTTTTGGGTGGAGACCAGTGTTTTGTTTGGACGAGCATAAACATAGCGTTTTGACAAGTGTGGCAAGTATCTATAGCCATTGTGACAAAAACAAAAGGGAGAAAGTGCGCCCTATACTGGGAGCATCGCTAAAAGCCTACAGCACCTGGTATTCCTAGGCAGTCTCCCATCCAAGTACTAACCAGGCCAGACCCAGCTTAGCTTCCGAGATCAGACGAGATCGGGCGATCTTCGGGTAGTATGGCCGTAAGCCGAGAGGGAGTCCTCTGAATTCAATTTTTAAATGTGGCAAGCTGGCTGACAGGACCTTTCTGCAATGAGCTACACGTGTGTGATACAATAATCACTGCTCTTTTTCTCAGCCTATGTAACTCTTTGGACTTTTGCCCCACTGTTAGCAATGAAGTGCCTTGAGGCACATGGGTCACTGTTGGCGACACTGCAAATCTTGCTATAAATTTCAGACCGAGTCAAAACTAAACAAACATGTTTTGGGGGGAGACCAGCGGTTTGTTTGGACGAGCATAATGTAGCGTTTTGACAAGTGTGGCAAGTATCTATAGCCATTGTGAAAAAAACAAAAGGGAGAAAGTGCGCCCTATACTGGGAGCATCGCTAAAAGCCTACAGCACCTGGTATTCCTAAGCAGTCTCCCATCCAAGTACTAACCAGGCCAGACCCAGCTTAGCTTCCGAGATCAGACGAGATCGGGCGATCTTCGGGTAGTATGGCCGTAAGCCGAGAGGCAGTCCTCAGAATCCAATTTTTAAATGTGGCAAGCTGGTTGACAGGACCTTTCTGCAATGAAATACACGTGTGTGATACAATAATCACTGCTCTTTTTCTCAGCCTATGTAACTCTTTGGACTTTTGCCCCACTGTTAGCACTGAAGTGCCTTGAGGCACATGGGTCACTGTTGGCGACACTGCAAATCTTGCTATAAATTTCAGACCGAGTCAAAACTAAACATGTTTTGGGTGGAGACCAGTGTTTTGTTTTGACAAGCATAAACGTAGCGTTTTGACAAGTGTGGCAAGTATCTATAGCCATTGTGACAAAAACAAAAGGGAGAAAGTGCGCCCTATACTGGGAGCATCGCTAAAAGCCTACAGCACCTGGTATTCCTAGGCAGTCTCCCATCCAAGTACTAACTAGGACAGACCCAGCTTAGCTTCCGAGATCAGACGAGATCGGGCGATATTCGGGTAGTATGGCCGTAAGCCGAGAGGCAGCCCTCAGAATTCAATTTTAAAAGTGGCAAGCTGGTTGACAGGACCTTTCTGCAATGAGCTACACGTGTGTGATACAATAATCACTGCTCTTTTTCTCAGCCTATGTAACTCTTTGGACTCTTGGCCCACTGTTAGCACTGAAGTGCCTTGAGGCACATGGGTGACTTTTGGCGACACTGCATATCTTGCTATAAATTTCAGACCGATTCAAAACTAAACATGTTTTGGGTGGAGACCAGTGTTTTGTTTGGACGAGCATAAACATAGCGTTTTGACAAGTGTGGCAAGTATCTATAGCCATTGTGACAAAAACAAAAGGGAGAAAGTGCGCCCTATACTGGGAGCATCGCTAAAAGCCTACAGCACCTGGTATTCCTAGGCAGTCTCCCATCCAAGTACTAACCAGGCCAGACCCAGCTTAGCTTCCGAGATCAGACGAGATCGGGCGATCTTCGGGTAGTATGGCCGTAAGCCGAGAGGGAGTCCTCAGAATTCAATTTTTAAATGTGGCAAGCTGGTTGACAGGACCTTTCTGCAATGAGCTACACGTGTGTGATACAATAATCACTGCTCTTTTTCTCAGCCTATGTAACTCTTTGGACTTTTGCCCCACTGTTAGCACTGAAGTGCCTTGAGGCACATGGGTCACTGTTGGCGACACTGCAAATCTTGCTATAAATTTCAGACCGAGTCAAAACTAAACATGTTTTGGGTGGAGACCAGTGTTTTGTTTTGACAAGCATAAACGTAGCGTTTTGACAAGTGTGGCAAGTATCTATAGCCATTGTGACAAAAACAAAAGGGAGAAAGTGCGCCCTATACTGGGAGCATCGCTAAAAGCCTACAGCACCTGGTATTCCTAGGCAGTCTCCCATCCAAGTACTAACCAGGACAGACCCAGCTTAGCTTCCGAGATCAGACGAGATCGGGCGATCTTCGGGTAGTATGGCCGTAAGCCGAGAGGCAGCCCTCAGAATTCAATTTTTAAATGTGGCAAGCTGGTTGACAGGACCTTTCTGCAATGAGCTACACGCGTGTGATACAATAATCACTACTCTTTTTCTCAGCCTATGTAACTCTTTGGACTTTTGCCCCACTGTTAGCACTGAAGTGCCTTGAGGCACATGGGTCACTGTTGGCGACACTGCAAATCTTGCTATAAATTTCAGACCGAGTCAAAACTAAACTTGTTTTGGGTGTAGAACAGCGTTTTGTTTGGACGAGCATAATGTAGCGTTTTGACAAGTGTGGCAAGTATCTATAGCCATTGTGACAAAAACAAAAGGGAGAAAGTGCGCCCTATACTGGGAGCATCGCTAAAAGCCTACAGCACCTGGTATTCCTAGGCAGTCTCCCATCCAAGTACTAACCAGGCCAGACCCAGCTTAGCTTCCGAGATCAGACGAGATCGGGCGATCTTCGGGTAGTATGGCCGTAAGCCGAGAGGCAGTCCTCAGAATTCAATTTTTAAATGTGGCAAGCTGGTTGACAGGACCTTTCTGCAATGAGCTACACGTGTGTGATACAATAATCACTGCTCTTTTTCTCAGCCTATGTATCTCTTTGGACTTTTGCCCCACTGTTAGCACTGAAGTGCCTTGAGGCACATGGGTCACTGTTGGCGACACTGCAAATCTTGCTATAAATTTCAGACCGAGTCAAAACTAAACAAACATGTTTTGGGTGGAGACCAGCGGTTTGTTTGGATGAGCATAATGTAGCGTTTTGACAAGTGTGGCAAGTATCTCGAGCCGTTGTGAAAAAAACAAAAGGGAGAAAGTGCGCCCTATACTGGTAGCATCGCTAAAAGCCTACAGCACCTGGTATTCCTAGGCAGTCTCCCAACCAAGTACTAACCAGGCCAGACCCAACTTAGCTTCCGAGATCAGACGAGATCGAGCGATCTTCGGGTAGTATGGCCGTAAGCCAAGAGGTAGTCCTCAGAATTCAATTTTTAAATGTGGCAAGCTGGTTGACAGGACCTTTCTGCAATGAGCTACACGTGTGTGATACAATAATCACTGCTCTTTTTCTCAGCCTATGTAACTCTTTGGACTTTTGCCCCACTGTTAGCACTGAAGTGCCTTGAGGCACATGGGTCACTGTTGGCGACACTGCAAATCTTGCTATAAATTTCAGACCGAGTCAAAACTAAACTTGTTTTGGGTGGAGACCAGCGTTTTGTTTGGACGAGCATAATGTAGCGTTTTGAAAAGTGTGGCAAGTATCTATAGCCATTGTGACAAAAACAAAAGGGAGAAAGTGCGCCCTATACTGGGAGCATCGCTAAAAGCCTACAGCACCTGGTATTCCTAGGCAGTCTCCCATCCAAGTACTAACCAGACCCAGCTTAGCTTCCGAGATCAGACGAGATCGGGCGATCTTCGGGTAGTATGGCCGTAAGCCGAGAGGCGGTCCTCAGAATTCAACTTTTAAATGTGGCAAGCTGGTTGACAGGACCTTTCTGCAATGAGCTACACGTGTGTGATACAATAATCACTGCTCTTTTTCTCAGCTTATGTAACTCTTTGGACTCTTGGCCCACTGTTAGCACTGAAGTGCCTTGAGGCACATGGGTGACTGTTGGCGACACTGCAAATCTTGCTATAAATTTCAGACCGAGTCAAAACTAAACTTGTTTTGGGTGGAGACCAGCGTTTTGTTTGGACGAGCATAATGTAGCGTTTTGACAAGTGTGGCAAGTATCTATAGCCATTGTGACAAAAACAAAAGGGAGAAAGTGCGCCCTATACTGGGAGCATCGCTAAAAGCCTACAGCACCTGGTATTCCTAGGCAGTCTCCCATCCAAGTACTAACCAGGCCAGACCCAGCTTAGCTTCCGAGATCAGACGAGATCGGGCAATCTTCGGGTAGTATGGCCGTAAGCCGAGAGGCAGTCCTCAGAATTCAATTTTTAAATGTGGCAAGCTGGTTGACAGGACCTTTCTGCAATGAGCTACACGTGTGTGATACAATAATCACTGCTCTTTTTCTCAGCCTATGTAACTCTTTGGACTTTTGCCCCACTGTTAGCACTGAAGTGCCTTGAGGCACATGGGTCACTGTTGGCGACACTGCAAATCTTGCTATAAATTTCAGACCGAGTCAAAACTAAACATGTTTTGGGTGGAGACCAGCGTTTTGTTTGGACGAGCATAATGTAGCGTTTTGACATGTGTGGCAAGTATCTATAGCCATTGTGACAAAAACAAAATGGAGAAAGTGCGCCCTATACTGGGAGCATGGCTAAAAGCCTACAGCACCTGGTATTCCTAGGCAGTCTCCCATCCAAGTAATAACCAGGCCAGACCCAGCTTAGCTTCCGAGATCAGACAATATCGGGGGATCTTCGGGTAGTATAGCCGTAAACCGAGAGGCAGGCCTCAGAATTAAATTTTTAAATGTGGCAAGCTGGTTGACAGGACCTTTCTGCATTGAGCTACACGTGTGTGATACAATAATCACTGCTCTTTTTCTCAGCCTATGTAACTCTTTGGACTTTTGCCCCACTGTTAGCACTGAAGTGCCTTGAGGCACATGGGTCACTGTTGGCGACACTGCAAATCTTGCTATAAATTTCAGACCGAGTCAAAACTAAACTTGTTTTGGGTGGAGACCAGCGTTTTGTTTGGACGAGCATAATGTAGCGTTTTGACAAGTGTGGCAAGTATCAATAGCCATTGTGACAAAAACAAAAGGGAGAAAGTGCGCCCTATACTGGGAGCATCGCTAAAAGCCTACAGCACCTGGTATTCCTAGGCAGTCTCCCAACCAAGTACTAACCAGGCCAGACCCAGCTTAGCTTCCGAGATCAGACGAGATCGGGCGATCTTCGGGTAGTATGGCCGTAAGCCGAGAGGCAGTTCTCAGAATCCAATTTTTAAATGTGGCAAGCTGGTTGACAGGACCTTTCTGCAATGAGCTACACGTGTGTGATACAATAATCACTGCTCTTTTTCTCAGCCTATGTAACTCTTTGGACTTTTGCCCCACTGTTAGCACTGAAGTGCCTTGAGGCACATGGGTCACTGTTGGCGACACTGCAAATCTTGCTATAAATTTCAGACCGAGTCAAAACTAAACATGTTTTGGGTGGAGACCAGCGTTTTGTTTGGACGAGCATAATGTAGCGTTTTGACAAGTGTGGCAAGTATCTATAGCCATTGTGACAAAAACAAAAGGGAGAAAGTGCGCCCTATACTGGGAGCATCGCTAAAAGCCTACAGCACCTGCTTTCCTAGGCAGTCTCCCATCCAAGTTCTAACCAGGCCAGACCCAGCTTAGCTTCCGAGATCAGACGAGATCGGGCGATCTTCGGGTAGTATAGCCGTAAGCCGAGAGGCAGTCCTCAGAATTCAACTTTTAAATGTGGCAAGCTGGTTGACAGGACCTTTCTGCAATGAGCTACACGTGTGTGATACAATAATCACTGCTCTTTTTCTCAGCCTATGTAACTCTTTGGACTTTTGCCCCACTGTTAGCACTGAAGTGCCTTGAGGCACATGGGTCACTGTTGGCGACACTGCAAATCTTGCTATAAATTTCAGACCGAGTCAAAACTAAACAAACATGTTTTGGGTGGAGACCGGCGGTTTGTTTGGATGAGCATAATGTAGCGTTTTGACAAGTGTGGCAAATATCTATAGCCATTGTGAAAAAAACAAAAGGGAGAAAGTGCGCCTTATACTGGTAGTATCGCTAAAAGCCTACAGCACCTGGTATTCCTAGGCAGTCTCCCAACCAAGTACTAACCAGGACAGACCCAGCTTAGCTTCCGAGATCAGACGAGATCGGGTGATCTTCGGGTAGTATGGCCGTAAGCCGAGAGGCAGTCCTCAGAATTCAATTTTTAAATGTGGCAAGCTGGTTGACAGGACCTTTCTGCAATGAGTTACACGTATGTGATACAATAATCACTGCTCTTTTTCTCAGCCTATGTAACTCTTACGACTTTTGCCCCACTGTTAGCACTGAAGTGCCTTGAGGCACATGGGTCACTATTGGCGACACTGCAAATCTTGCTATAAATTTCAGACCGAGTCAAAACTAAACATGTTTTGGGTGGAGACCAGCGTTTTGTTTGGACGAGCATAATGTAGCGTTTTGACAAGTGTGGCAAGTATCTATAGCCATTGTGACAAAAACAAAAGGGAGAAAGTGCGCCCTATACTGGTAGCATCGCTAAAAGCCTACAGCACCTGGTATTCCTAGGCAGTCTCCCAACCAAGTACTAACCAGGCCAGACCCAGCTTAGCTTCCGAGATCAGACGAGATCGGGCGATCTTCGGGTAGTATGGCCGTAAGCCGAGAGGCAGACCTCAGAATTCAATTTTTAAATGTGGCAAGCTGGTTGACAGGACCTTTCTGCAATGAGTTACACGTGTGTGATACAATAATCACTGCTCTTTTTCTCAGCCTATGTAACTCTTACGACTTTTGCCCCACTGTTAGCACTGAAGTGCCTTGAGGCACATGGGTCACTATTGGCGACACTGCAAATCTTGCTATAAATTTCAGACCGAGTCAAAACTAAACATGTTTTGGGTGGAGACCAGCGTTTTGTTTGGACGAGCATAATGTAGCGTTTTGACAAGTGTGGCAAGTATCTATAGCCATTGTGACAAAAACAAAAGGGAGAAAGTGCGCCCTATACTGGTAGCATCGCTAAAAGCCTACAGCACCTGGTATTCCTAGGCAGTCTCCCAACCAAGTACTAACCAGGCCAGACCCAGCTTAGCTTCCGAGATCAGACGAGATCGGGCGATCTTCGGGTAGTATGGCCGTAAGCCGAGATGCCGTCCTCAGAATTCAATTTTTAAATGTGGCAAGCTGGTTGACAGGACCTTTCTGCAATGAGCTACACGTGTGTGATACAATAATCACTGCTCTTTTTCTCAGCCTATGTAACTCTTTGGACTTTTGCCCCACTGTTAGCACTGAAGTGCCTTGAGGCACATGGGTCACTGTTGGCGACACTGCAAATCTTGCTATAAATTTCAGACCGAGTCAAAACTAAACAAACATGTTTTGGGTGGAGACCAGCGGTTTGTTTGGGCGAGCATAATGTAGCGTTTTGACAAGTGTGGCAAGTATCTATAGCCATTGTGAAAAAAACAAAAGGGAGAAAGTGCGCCCTATACTGGGAGCATCGCTAAAAGCCTACAGCACCTGGTATTCCTAGGCAGTCTCCCAACCCAGTACTAACCAGGCCAGACCCAGCTTAGCTTCCGAGATCAAACGAGATCGGGCGATCTTCGGGTAGTATGGCCGTAAGCCGAGAGGCTGTCCTCAGAATTACATTTTTAAATGTGGCAAGCTGGTTGACAGGACCTTTCTGCAATGAGCTACACGTGTGTGATAAAATAATCACTGCTCTTTTTCTCAGCTTATGTAACTCTTTGGACTTTTGCCCCACTGTTAGAACTGAAGTGCCTTGAGGCACATGGGTCACTGTTGGCGACACTGCAAATCTTGCTATAAATTTCAGACCGAGTCAAAACTAAACAAACATGTTTTGGGTGGAGACCAGCGGTTTGTTTGGACGAGCATAATGTAGCGTTTTGACAAGTGTGGCAAGTATCTCTAGCCATTGTGAAAAAAACAAAAGGGAGAAAGTGCGCCCTATACTGGGAGCATCGCTAAAAGCCTACAGCACTTGGTATTCCTAGGCAGTCTCCCAACCAAGTACTAACCAGGCCAGACCCAACTTAGCTTCCGAGATCAGACGAGATCGGGCGATCTTCGGGTAGTATGGCCGTAAGCCGAGAGGTACTCCTCAGAATTCAATTTTTAAATGTGGCAAGCTGGTTGACAGGACCTTTCTGCAATGAGCTACACGTGTGTGATACAATAATCACTGCTCTTTTTCTGAGCCTATGTAACTCTTTGGACTTTTGCCCCACTGTTAGCACTGAAGTGCCTTGAGGCACATGGGTCACTGTTGGCGACACTGCAAATCTTGCTATAAATTTCGGACCGAGTCAAAACTAAACAAACATGTTTTTGGTGGAGACCAGCGGTTTGTTTGGATGAGCATAATGTAGCGTTTTGACAAGTGTGGCAAGTATCTCGAGCCATTGTGAAAAAAACAAAAGGGAGAAAGTGCGCCCTATACTGGTAGCATCGCTAAAAGCCTACAGCACCTGGTATTCCTAGGCAGTCTCCCAACCAAGTACTAACCAGGCCGGACCCAGCTTAGCTTCCGAGATCAGACGAGATCGGGCGATCTTCAGGTAGTATGGCCGTAAGCCGAGACGCAGTCCTCAGAATTCAATTTTTAAATGTGGCAAGCTGGTTGACAGGACCTTTCTGCAATGAGCTACACGTGTGTGATACAATAATCACTGCTCTTTTTCTCAGCCTATGTAACTCTTTGGACTCTTGGCCCACTGTTAGCACTGAAGTGCCTATAGGCACATGGGTGACTTTTGGCGACACTGCATATCTTGCTATAAATTTCAGACCGAGTCAAAACTAAACATGTTTTGGGTGGAGACCAGTGTTTTTTTTGGACGAGCATAAACGTAGCGTTTTGACAAGTTTGGCAAGTATCTACAGCCATTGTGACAAAAACAAAAGGGAGAAAGTGCGCCCTATACTGGGAGCATCGCTAAAAGCCTACAGCACCTGGTATTCCTAGGCAGTCTCCCATCCAAGTACTAACCAGGCCAGACCCAGCTTAGCTTCCGAGCTCAGACGAGATCGGGCGATCTTCGGGTAGTATGGCCGTAAGCCGAGACGCAGGCCTCAGACTTCAATTTTTAAATGTGGCAAGCTGGTTGACAGGACCTTTCTACAATGAGCTACACGTGTGTGATACAATAATCACTACTCTTTTTCTCAGCCTATGTAACTCTTTGGACTTTTGCCCCACTGTTAGCACTGAAGTGCCTTGAGGCACATGGGTCACTGTTGGCGACACTGCAAATCTTGCTATAAATTTCCGACCGAGTCAAAACTAAACATGTTTTGGGTGGAGACCAGCGTTTTGTTTGGACGAGCATAATGTAGCGTTTTGACAAGTGTGGCAAGTATCTATAGCCATTGTGACAAAAACAAAAGGGAGAAAGTGCGCCCTATACTGGGAGCATCGCTAAAAGCCTACAGCACCTGGTATTCCTAGGCAGTCTCCCATCCAAGTACTAACCAGGCCAGACCCAGCTTAGCTTCCGAGATCAGACGAGATCAGGCGATCTTCGGGTAGTATGGCCGTAAGCCGAGTGGGAGTCCTCAGAATTCAATTTTTAAATGTGGCAAGCTGGTTGACAGGACCTTTCTGCAATGAGCTACACGTGTGTGATACAATAATCACTGCTCTTTTTCTCAGCCTATGTAACTTTTTGGACTTTTGCCCCACTGTTAGCACTGAAGTGCCTTGAGGCACATGGGTCACTGTTGGCGACACTGCAAATCTTGCTATAAATTTCAGACCGAGTCAAAACTAAACAAACATGTTTTGGGTGGAGACCAGCGGTTTGTTTGGACGAGCATAATGTAGCGTTATGACAAGTGTGGCAAGTATCTCTAGCCATTGTGACAAAAACAAAAGGGAGAAGGTGCGCCCTATACTGGGAGCATCGCTAAAAGCCTACAGCACCTGGTATTCCTAGGCAGTCTCCCATCCAAGTACTAACCAGGCCAGACCCAGCTTAGCTTCCGAGCTCAGACGAGATCGGGCGATCTCCGGGTAGTATGGCCGTAAGCCGAGACGCAGTCCTCAGACTTCAATTTTTAAATGTGGGAAGCTGGTTGACAGGACCTTTCTGCAATGAGCTACACGTGTGTGATACAATAATCACTACTCTTTTTCTCAGCCTATGTATCTCTTTGGACTTTTGCCCCACTGTTAGCACTGAAGTGCCTTGAGGCACATGGGTCACTGTTGGCGACACTGCAAATCTTGCTATAAATTTCAGACCGAGTCAAAACTAAACAAACATGTTTTGGGTGGAGACCAGCGGTTTGTTTGGACGAGCATAATTTAGCGTTTTGACAAGTGTGGCAAGTATCTATAGCCATTTTGACAAAAACAAAAGCGAGAAAGTGCGCCTTATACTGGGAGCATCGCTAAATGCCTACAGCACCTGGTATTCCTAGGCAGTCTCCCATCCAAGTACTAACCAGGCCAGACCCAGCTTAGCTTCCGAGATCAGACGAGATCGGGCGATCTTCGGGTAGTATGGCCGTAAGCCGAGAGGCAGTCCTCAGAATTCAATTTTTAAATGTGGCAAGCTGGTTGACAGTACCTTTCTGCAATGAGCTACACGTGTGTGATACAATAATCACTGCTCTTTTTCTCAGCCTATGTAACTCTTTGGACTTTTGCCCCACTGTTAGCACTGAAGTGCCTTGAGGCACATGGGTCACTGTTGGCGACACTGCAAATCTTGCTATAAATTTCAGACCGAGTCAAAACTAAACAAACATGTTTTGGGTGGAGACCAGCGGTTTGTTTGGACGAGCATAATGTAGCGTTTTGACAAGTGTGGCAAGTATCTCTAGCCATTGTGAAAAAAACAAAAGGGAGAAAGTGCGCCCTATACTGGTAGCATCGCTAAAAGCCTACAGCACCTGGTATTCCTAGGCAGTCTCCCAACCAAGTACTAACCAGGCCAGACCCAACTTAGCTTCCGAGATCAGACGAGATCGGGCGATCTTCGGGTAGTATGGCCGTAAGCCGAGAGGCAGTCCTCAGAATTCAATTTTTAAATGTGGCAAGCTGGTTGAAAGGACCTTTCTGCAATGAGCTACACGTGTGTGATACAATAATCACTGCTCTTTTTCTCAGCCTATGTAACTCTTTGGACTTTTGCCCCACTGTTAGCACTGAAGTGCCTTGAGGCACATGGGTCACTGTTGGCGACACTGCAAATCTTGCTATAAATTTCAGACCGAGTCAAAACTAAACTTGTTTTGGGTGTAGAACAGCGTTTTGTTTGGACGAGCATAATGTAGCGTTTTGACAAGTGTGGCAAGTATCTATAGCCATTGTGAGAAAAACAAAAGGGAGAAAGTGCGCCCTATACTGGGAGCATCGCTAAAAGCCTACGGCACTTGGTATTCCTAGGCAGTCTCCCAACCAAGTACTAACCAGGCCAGACCCAGCTTAGCTTCCGAGATCAGACGAGATCGGGCGATCTTCAGGTAGTATGGCCGTAAGCCGAGACGCAGTCCTCAGAATTCAATTTTTAAATGTGGCAAGCTGGTTGACAGGACCTTTCTGCAATGAGCTACACGTGTGTGATACAATAATCACTGCTCTTTTTCTCAGCCTATGTAACTCTTTGGACTGTTGGCCCACTGTTAGCACTGAAGTGCCTTGAGGCACATGGGTGACTTTTGGCGACACTGCATATCTTGCTATAAATTTCAGACCGAGTCAAAACTAAACATGTTTTGGGTGGAGACCAGTGTTTTTTTTGGACGAGCATAAACGTAGCGTTTTGACAAGTGTGGCAAGTATCTATAGCCATTGTGACAAAAACAAAAGGGAGAAAGTGCGCCCTATACTGGGAGCATCGCTAAAAGCCTACAGCACCTGGTATTCCTAGGCAGTCTCCCATCCAAGTACTAACCAGGCCAGCCCCAGCTTAGCTTCCGAGCTCAGACGAGATCGGGCGATCTTCGGGTAGTATGGCCGTAAGCCGAGACGCAGTCCTCAGACTTCAATTTTTAAATGTGGCAAGCTGGTTGACAGGACCTTTCTACAATGAGCTACACGTGTGTGATACAATAATCACTACTCTTTTTCTCAGCCTATGTAACTCTTTGGACTTTTGCCCCACTGTTAGCACTGAAGTGCCTTGAGGCACATGGGTCACTGTTGGCGACACTGCAAATCTTGCTATAAATTTCAGACCGAGTCAAAACTAAACATGTTTTGGGTGGAGACCAGCGTTTTGTTTGGACGAGCATAATGTAGCGTTTTGACAAGTGTGGCAAGTATCTATAGCCATTGTGACAAAAACAAAAGGGAGAAAGTGCGCCCTATACTGGGAGCATCGCTAAAAGCTTACAGCACCTGGTATTCCTAGGCAGTCTCCCATCCAAGTACTAACCAGGCCAGACCCAGCTTAGCTTCCGAGATCAGACGAGATCGGGCTATGTTCGGTTAGTATGGCCGTAAGCCGAGAGGCAGTCCTCAGAATTCAATTTTTAAATGTGGCAAGCTGGTTGACAGGACCTTTCTGCAATGAGCTACACGTGTGTGATACAATAATCACTGCTCTTTTTCTCAGCCTATGTAACTCTTTGGACTTTTGCCCCACTGTTAGCACTGAAATGCCTTGAGGCACATGGGTCACTGTTGGCGACACTGCAAATCTTGCTATAAATTTCAGACCGAGTCAAAACTAAACATGTTTTGGGTGGAGACCAGCGTTTTGTTTGGACGAGCATAATGTAGCGTTTTGACAAGTGTGGCAAGTATCTATAGCCATTGTGACAAAAACAAAAGGGAGAAAGTGCGCCCTATACTGGGAGCATCGCTAAAAGCCTACAGCACCTGCTTTCCTAGGCAGTCTCCCATCCAAGTTCTAACCAGGCCAGACCCAGCTTAGCTTCCGAGATCAGACGAGATCGGGCGATCTTCGGGTAGTATAGCCGTAAGCCGAGAGGCAGTCCTCAGAATTCAACTTTTAAATGTGGCAAGCTGGTTGACAGGACCTTTCTGCAATGAGCTACACGTGTGTGATACAATAATCACTGCTCTTTTTCTCAGCCTATGTAACTCTTTGGACTTTTGCCCCACTGTTAGCACTGAAGTGCCTTGAGGCACATGGGTCACTGTTGGCGACACTGCAAATCTTGCTATAAATTTCAGACCGAGTCAAAACTAAACAAACATGTTTTGGGTGGAGACCGGCGGTTTGTTTGGATGAGCATAATGTAGCGTTTTGACAAGTGTGGCAAATATCTATAGCCATTGTGAAAAAAACAAAAGGGAGAAAGTGCGCCTTATACTGGTAGTATCGCTAAAAGCCTACAGCACCTGGTATTCCTAGGCAGTCTCCCAACCAAGTACTAACCAGGACAGACCCAGCTTAGCTTCCGAGATCAGACGAGATCGGGTGATCTTCGGGTAGTATGGCCGTAAGCCGAGAGGCAGTCCTCAGAATTCAATTTTTAAATGTGGCAAGCTGGTTGACAGGACCTTTCTGCAATGAGTTACACGTATGTGATACAATAATCACTGCTCTTTTTCTCAGCCTATGTAACTCTTACGACTTTTGCCCCACTGTTAGCACTGAAGTGCCTTGAGGCACATGGGTCACTATTGGCGACACTGCAAATCTTGCTATAAATTTCAGACCGAGTCAAAACTAAACATGTTTTGGGTGGAGACCAGCGTTTTGTTTGGACGAGCATAATGTAGCGTTTTGACAAGTGTGGCAAGTATCTATAGCCATTGTGACAAAAACAAAAGGGAGAAAGTGCGCCCTATACTGGTAGCATCGCTAAAAGCCTACAGCACCTGGTATTCCTAGGCAGTCTCCCAACCAAGTACTAACCAGGCCAGACCCAGCTTAGCTTCCGAGATCAGACGAGATCGGGCGATCTTCGGGTAGTATGGCCGTAAGCCGAGAGGCAGACCTCAGAATTCAATTTTTAAATGTGGCAAGCTGGTTGACAGGACCTTTCTGCAATGAGTTACACGTGTGTGATACAATAATCACTGCTCTTTTTCTCAGCCTATGTAACTCTTACGACTTTTGCCCCACTGTTAGCACTGAAGTGCCTTGAGGCACATGGGTCACTATTGGCGACACTGCAAATCTTGCTATAAATTTCAGACCGAGTCAAAACTAAACATGTTTTGGGTGGAGACCAGCGTTTTGTTTGGACGAGCATAATGTAGCGTTTTGACAAGTGTGGCAAGTATCTATAGCCATTGTGACAAAAACAAAAGGGAGAAAGTGCGCCCTATACTGGTAGCATCGCTAAAAGCCTACAGCACCTGGTATTCCTAGGCAGTCTCCCAACCAAGTACTAACCAGGCCAGACCCAGCTTAGCTTCCGAGATCAGACGAGATCGGGCGATCTTCGGGTAGTATGGCCGTAAGCCGAGAGGCAGACCTCAGAATTCAATTTTTAAATGTGGCAAGCTGGTTGACAGGACCTTTCTGCAATGAGTTACACGTGTGTGATACAATAATCACTGCTCTTTTTCTCAGCCTATGTAACTCTTTGGACTTTTGCCCCACTGTTAGCACTGAAGTGCCTTGAGGCAGATGGGTCACTGTTGGCGACACTGCAAATCTTGCTATAAATTTCAGACCGAGTCAAAACTAAACTTGTTTTGGGTGGAGACCAACGTTTTGTTTGGACGAGCATAATGTAGCGTTTTGACAAGTGTGGCAAGTATCAATAGCCATTGTGACAAAAACAAAAAGGAGAAAGTGCGCCCTATACTGGGAGCATCGCTAAAAGCCTACAGCACCTGGTATTCCTAGGCAGTCTCCCATCCAAGTACTAACCAGGCCAGACCCAGCTTAGCTTCCGAGATCAGACGAGATCGGGCGATCTTCGGGTAGTATGGCCGTAAGCCGAGATGCCGTCCTCAGAATTCAATTTTTAAATGTGGCAAGCTGGTTGACAGGACCTTTCTGCAATGAGCTACACGTGTGTGATACAATAATCACTGCTCTTTTTCTCAGCCTATGTAACTCTTTGGACTTTTGCCCCACTGTTAGCACTGAAGTGCCTTGAGGCACATGGGTCACTGTTGGCGACACTGCAAATCTTGCTATAAATTTCAGACCGAGTCAAAACTAAACAAACATGTTTTGGGTGGAGACCAGCGGTTTGTTTGGGCGAGCATAATGTAGCGTTTTGACAAGTGTGGCAAGTATCTATAGCCATTGTGAAAAAAACAAAAGGGAGAAAGTGCGCCCTATACTGGGAGCATCGCTAAAAGCCTACAGCACCTGGTATTCCTAGGCAGTCTCCCAACCCAGTACTAACCAGGCCAGACCCAGCTTAGCTTCCGAGATCAAACGAGATCGGGCGATCTTCGGGTAGTATGGCCGTAAGCCGAGAGGCTGTCCTCAGAATTAAATTTTTAAATGTGGCAAGCTGGTTGACAGGACCTTTCTGCAATGAGCTACACGTGTGTGATAAAATAATCACTGCTCTTTTTCTCAGCTTATGTAACTCTTTGGACTTTTGCCCCACTGTTAGAACTGAAGTGCCTTGAGGCACATGGGTCACTGTTGGCGACACTGCAAATCTTGCTATAAATTTCAGACCGAGTCAAAACTAAACAAACATGTTTTGGGTGGAGACCAGCGGTTTGTTTGGACGAGCATAATGTAGCGTTTTGACAAGTGTGGCAAGTATCTCTAGCCATTGTGAAAAAAACAAAAGGGAGAAAGTGCGCCCTATACTGGGAGCATCGCTAAAAGCCTACAGCACTTGGTATTCCTAGGCAGTCTCCCAACCAAGTACTAACCAGGCCAGACCCAACTTAGCTTCCGAGATCAGACGAGATCGGGCGATCTTCGGGTAGTATGGCCGTAAGCCGAGAGGTACTCCTCAGAATTCAATTTTTAAATGTGGCAAGCTGGTTGACAGGACCTTTCTGCAATGAGCTACACGTGTGTGATACAATAATCACTGCTCTTTTTCTGAGCCTATGTAACTCTTTGGACTTTTGCCCCACTGTTAGCACTGAAGTGCCTTGAGGCACATGGGTCACTGTTGGCGACACTGCAAATCTTGCTATAAATTTCGGACCGAGTCAAAACTAAACAAACATGTTTTTGGTGGAGACCAGCGGTTTGTTTGGATGAGCATAATGTAGCGTTTTGACAAGTGTGGCAAGTATCTCGAGCCATTGTGAAAAAAACAAAAGGGAGAAAGTGCGCCCTATACTGGTAGCATCGCTAAAAGCCTACAGCACCTGGTATTCCTAGGCAGTCTCCCAACCAAGTACTAACCAGGCCGGACCCAGCTTAGCTTCCGAGATCAGACGAGATCGGGCGATCTTCAGGTAGTATGGCCGTAAGCCGAGACGCAGTCCTCAGAATTCAATTTTTAAATGTGGCAAGCTGGTTGACAGGACCTTTCTGCAATGAGCTACACGTGTGTGATACAATAATCACTGCTCTTTTTCTCAGCCTATGTAACTCTTTGGACTCTTGGCCCACTGTTAGCACTGAAGTGCCTATAGGCACATGGGTGACTTTTGGCGACACTGCATATCTTGCTATAAATTTCAGACCGAGTCAAAACTAAACATGTTTTGGGTGGAGACCAGTGTTTTTTTTGGACGAGCATAAACGTAGCGTTTTGACAAGTTTGGCAAGTATCTACAGCCATTGTGACAAAAACAAAAGGGAGAAAGTGCGCCCTATACTGGGAGCATCGCTAAAAGCCTACAGCACCTGGTATTCCTAGGCAGTCTCCCATCCAAGTACTAACCAGGCCAGACCCAGCTTAGCTTCCGAGCTCAGACGAGATCGGGCGATCTTCGGGTAGTATGGCCGTAAGCCGAGACGCAGGCCTCAGACTTCAATTTTTAAATGTGGCAAGCTGGTTGACAGGACCTTTCTACAATGAGCTACACGTGTGTGATACAATAATCACTACTCTTTTTCTCAGCCTATGTAACTCTTTGGACTTTTGCCCCACTGTTAGCACTGAAGTGCCTTGAGGCACATGGGTCACTGTTGGCGACACTGCAAATCTTGCTATAAATTTCCGACCGAGTCAAAACTAAACATGTTTTGGGTGGAGACCAGCGTTTTGTTTGGACGAGCATAATGTAGCGTTTTGACAAGTGTGGCAAGTATCTATAGCCATTGTGACAAAAACAAAAGGGAGAAAGTGCGCCCTATACTGGGAGCATCGCTAAAAGCCTACAGCACCTGGTATTCCTAGGCAGTCTCCCATCCAAGTACTAACCAGGCCAGACCCAGCTTAGCTTCCGAGATCAGACGAGATCAGGCGATCTTCGGGTAGTATGGCCGTAAGCCGAGTGGGAGTCCTCAGAATTCAATTTTTAAATGTGGCAAGCTGGTTGACAGGACCTTTCTGCAATGAGCTACACGTGTGTGATACAATAATCACTGCTCTTTTTCTCAGCCTATGTAACTTTTTGGACTTTTGCCCCACTGTTAGCACTGAAGTGCCTTGAGGCACATGGGTCACTGTTGGCGACACTGCAAATCTTGCTATAAATTTCAGACCGAGTCAAAACTAAACAAACATGTTTTGGGTGGAGACCAGCGGTTTGTTTGGACGAGCATAATGTAGCGTTATGACAAGTGTGGCAAGTATCTCTAGCCATTGTGACAAAAACAAAAGGGAGAAGGTGCGCCCTATACTGGGAGCATCGCTAAAAGCCTACAGCACCTGGTATTCCTAGGCAGTCTCCCATCCAAGTACTAACCAGGCCAGACCCAGCTTAGCTTCCGAGCTCAGACGAGATCGGGCGATCTCCGGGTAGTATGGCCGTAAGCCGAGACGCAGTCCTCAGACTTCAATTTTTAAATGTGGGAAGCTGGTTGACAGGACCTTTCTGCAATGAGCTACACGTGTGTGATACAATAATCACTACTCTTTTTCTCAGCCTATGTATCTCTTTGGACTTTTGCCCCACTGTTAGCACTGAAGTGCCTTGAGGCACATGGGTCACTGTTGGCGACACTGCAAATCTTGCTATAAATTTCAGACCGAGTCAAAACTAAACAAACATGTTTTGGGTGGAGACCAGCGGTTTGTTTGGACGAGCATAATTTAGCGTTTTGACAAGTGTGGCAAGTATCTATAGCCATTTTGACAAAAACAAAAGCGAGAAAGTGCGCCTTATACTGGGAGCATCGCTAAATGCCTACAGCACCTGGTATTCCTAGGCAGTCTCCCATCCAAGTACTAACCAGGCCAGACCCAGCTTAGCTTCCGAGATCAGACGAGATCGGGCGATCTTCGGGTAGTATGGCCGTAAGCCGAGAGGCAGTCCTCAGAATTCAATTTTTAAATGTGGCAAGCTGGTTGACAGTACCTTTCTGCAATGAGCTACACGTGTGTGATACAATAATCACTGCTCTTTTTCTCAGCCTATGTAACTCTTTGGACTTTTGCCCCACTGTTAGCACTGAAGTGCCTTGAGGCACATGGGTCACTGTTGGCGACACTGCAAATCTTGCTATAAATTTCAGACCGAGTCAAAACTAAACAAACATGTTTTGGGTGGAGACCAGCGGTTTGTTTGGACGAGCATAATGTAGCGTTTTGACAAGTGTGGCAAGTATCTCTAGCCATTGTGAAAAAAACAAAAGGGAGAAAGTGCGCCCTATACTGGTAGCATCGCTAAAAGCCTACAGCACCTGGTATTCCTAGGCAGTCTCCCAACCAAGTACTAACCAGGCCAGACCCAACTTAGCTTCCGAGATCAGACGAGATCGGGCGATCTTCGGGTAGTATGGCCGTAAGCCGAGAGGCAGTCCTCAGAATTCAATTTTTAAATGTGGCAAGCTGGTTGAAAGGACCTTTCTGCAATGAGCTACACGTGTGTGATACAATAATCACTGCTCTTTTTCTCAGCCTATGTAACTCTTTGGACTTTTGCCCCACTGTTAGCACTGAAGTGCCTTGAGGCACATGGGTCACTGTTGGCGACACTGCAAATCTTGCTATAAATTTCAGACCGAGTCAAAACTAAACTTGTTTTGGGTGTAGAACAGCGTTTTGTTTGGACGAGCATAATGTAGCGTTTTGACAAGTGTGGCAAGTATCTATAGCCATTGTGAGAAAAACAAAAGGGAGAAAGTGCGCCCTATACTGGGAGCATCGCTAAAAGCCTACGGCACTTGGTATTCCTAGGCAGTCTCCCAACCAAGTACTAACCAGGCCAGACCCAGCTTAGCTTCCGAGATCAGACGAGATCGGGCGATCTTCAGGTAGTATGGCCGTAAGCCGAGACGCAGTCCTCAGAATTCAATTTTTAAATGTGGCAAGCTGGTTGACAGGACCTTTCTGCAATGAGCTACACGTGTGTGATACAATAATCACTGCTCTTTTTCTCAGCCTATGTAACTCTTTGGACTGTTGGCCCACTGTTAGCACTGAAGTGCCTTGAGGCACATGGGTGACTTTTGGCGACACTGCATATCTTGCTATAAATTTCAGACCGAGTCAAAACTAAACATGTTTTGGGTGGAGACCAGTGTTTTTTTTGGACGAGCATAAACGTAGCGTTTTGACAAGTGTGGCAAGTATCTATAGCCATTGTGACAAAAACAAAAGGGAGAAAGTGCGCCCTATACTGGGAGCATCGCTAAAAGCCTACAGCACCTGGTATTCCTAGGCAGTCTCCCATCCAAGTACTAACCAGGCCAGCCCCAGCTTAGCTTCCGAGCTCAGACGAGATCGGGCGATCTTCGGGTAGTATGGCCGTAAGCCGAGACGCAGTCCTCAGACTTCAATTTTTAAATGTGGCAAGCTGGTTGACAGGACCTTTCTACAATGAGCTACACGTGTGTGATACAATAATCACTACTCTTTTTCTCAGCCTATGTAACTCTTTGGACTTTTGCCCCACTGTTAGCACTGAAGTGCCTTGAGGCACATGGGTCACTGTTGGCGACACTGCAAATCTTGCTATAAATTTCAGACCGAGTCAAAACTAAACATGTTTTGGGTGGAGACCAGCGTTTTGTTTGGACGAGCATAATGTAGCGTTTTGACAAGTGTGGCAAGTATCTATAGCCATTGTGACAAAAACAAAAGGGAGAAAGTGCGCCCTATACTGGGAGCATCGCTAAAAGCTTACAGCACCTGGTATTCCTAGGCAGTCTCCCATCCAAGTACTAACCAGGCCAGACCCAGCTTAGCTTCCGAGATCAGACGAGATCGGGCTATGTTCGGTTAGTATGGCCGTAAGCCGAGAGGCAGTCCTCAGAATTCAATTTTTAAATGTGGCAAGCTGGTTGACAGGACCTTTCTGCAATGAGCTACACGTGTGTGATACAATAATCACTGCTCTTTTTCTCAGCCTATGTAACTCTTTGGACTTTTGCCCCACTGTTAGCACTGAAATGCCTTGAGGCACATGGGTCACTGTTGGCGACACTGCAAATCTTGCTATAAATTTCAGACCGAGTCAAAACTAAACAAACATGTTTTGGGTGGAGACCAGCGGTTTGTTTGGACGAGCATAATGTAGCGTTTTGACAAGTGTGGGAAGTATCTATAGCCATTGTGACAAAAACAAAAGGGAGAAAGTGCGCCCTATACTGGGAGCATCGCTAAAAGCCTACAGCACCTGGTATTCCTAGGCAGTCTCCCATCCAAGTACTAACCTGGCCAGACCCATCTTAGCTTCCGAGATCAGACGAGATCGGGCGATCTTCGGGTAGTATGGCCGTAAGCCGAGAGGCAGTCCTCAGAATTCAATTTTTAAATGTGGCAAGCTGGTTGACAGGACCTTTCTGCAATGAGCTACACGTGTGTGATACAATAATCACTGCTCTTTTTCTCAGCCTATGTATCTCTTTGGACTTTTGCCCCACTGTTAGCACTGAAGTGCCTTGAGGCACATGGGTGACTTTTGGCGACACTGCATATCTTGCTATAAATTTCAGACCGAGTCAAAACTAAACATGTTTTGGGTGGAGACCAGTGTTTTTTTTGGACGAGCATAAACGAGACGCAGTCCTCAGACTTCAATTTTTAAATGTGGCAAGCTGGTTGACAGGACCTTTCTACAATGAGCTACACGTCTGTGATACAATAATCACTACTCTTTTTCTCAGCCTATGTAACTCTTTGGACTTTTGCCCCACTGTTAGCACTGAAGTGCCTTGAGGCACATGGGTCACTGTTGGCGACACTGCAAATCTTGCTATAAATTTCAGACCGAGTCAAAACTAAACATGTTTTGGGTGGAGACCAGCGTTTTGTTTGGACGAGTATAATGTAGCGTTTTGACAAGTGTGGCAAGTATCTATAGCCATTGTGACAAAAACAAAAGGGAGAAAGTGCGCCCTATACTGGGAGCATCGCTAAAAGCTTACAGCACCTGGTATTCCTAGGCAGTCTCCCATCCAAGTACTAACCAGGCCAGACCCAGCTTAGCTTCCGAGATCAGACGAGATCGGGCTATGTTCGGTTAGTATGGCCGTAAGCCGAGAGGCAGTCCTCAGAATTCAATTTTTAAATGTGGCAAGCTGGTTGACAGGACCTTTCTGCAATGAGCTACACGTGTGTGATACAATAATCACTGCTCTTTTTGTCAGCCTATGTAACTCTTTGGACTTTTGCCCCACTGTTAGCACTGAAATGCCTTGAGGCACATGGGTCACTGTTGGCGACACTGCAAATCTTGCTATAAATTTCAGACCGAGTCAAAACTAAACAAACATGTTTTGGGTGGAGACCAGCGGTTTGTTTGGACGAGCATAATGTAGCGTTTTGACAAGTGTGGGAAGTATCTATAGCCATTGTGACAAAAACAAAAGGGAGAAAGTGCGCCCTATACTGGGAGCATCGCTAAAAGCCTACAGCACCTGGTATTCCTAGGCAGTCTCCCATCCAAGTACTAACCTGGCCAGACCCAGCTTAGCTTCCGAGATCAGACGAGATCGGGCGATCTTCGGGTAGTATGGCCGTAAGCCGAGAGGCAGTCCTCAGAATTCAATTTTTAAATGTGGCAAGCTGGTTGACAGGACCTTTCTGCAATGAGCTAAACGTGTGTGATACAATAATCACTGCTCTTTTTCTCAGCCTATGTATCTCTTTGGACTTTTGCCCCACTGTTAGCACTGAAGTGCCTTGAGGCACATGGGTCACTGTTGGCGACACTGCAAATCTTGCTATAAATTTCAGACCGAGTCAAAACTAAACAAACATGTTTTGGGTGGAGACCAGCGGTTTGTTTGGATGAGCATAATGTAGCGTTTTGACAAGTGTGGCAAGTATCTCGAGCCATTGTGAAAAAAACAAAAGGGAGAAAGTGCGCCCTATACTGGTAGCATCGCTAAAAGCCTACAGCACCTGGTATTCCTAGGCAGTCTCCCAACCAAGTACTAACCAGGCCAGACCCAACTTAGCTTCCGAGATCAGACGAGATCGGGCAATCTTCGGGTAGTATGGCCGTAAGCCGAGAGGTAGTCCTCAGAATTCAATTTTTAAATGCGGCAAGCTGGTTGACAGGACCTTTCTGCAATGAGCTACACGTGTGTGATACAATAATCACTGCTCTTTTTCTCAGCCTATGTAACTCTTTGGACTTTTGCCCCACTGTTAGCACTGAAGTGCCTTGAGGCACATGGGTCACTGTTGGCGACACTGCAAATCTTGCTATAAATTTCAGACCGAGTCAAAACTAAACTTGTTTTGGGTGTAGAACAGCGTTTTGTTTGGACGAGCATAATGTAGCGTTTTGACAAGTGTGACAAGTATCTATAGCCATTGTGACAAAAACAAAAGGGAGAAAGTGCGCCCTATACTGGGAGCATCGCTAAAAGCCTACAGCACCTGGTATTCCTAGGCAGTCTCCCATCCAAGTACTAACCAGGCCAGACCCAGCTTAGCTTCCGAGATCAGACGAGATCGGGCGATCTTCGGGTAGTATGGCCGTAAGCCGAGACGCAGTCCTCAGAATTCAATTTTTAAATGTGGCAAGCTGGTTGACAGGACCTTTCTGCAATGAGCTACACGTGTGTGATACAATAATCACTGCTCTTTTTCTCAGCCTATGTAACTCTTTGGACTTTTGCCCCACTGTTAGCACTGAAGTGCCTTGAGGCACATGGGTCACTGTTGGCGACACTGCAAATCTTGCTATAAATTTCAGACCGAGTCAAAACTAAACATGTTTTGGGTGGAGACCAGCGTTTTGTTTGGACGAGCATAATGTAGCGTTTTGACAAGTGTGGCAAGTATCTATAGCCATTGTGAGAAAAACAAAAGGGAGAAAGTGCGCCCTATACTGGGAGCATCGCTAAAAGCCTACGGCACTTGGTATTCCTAGGCAGTCTCCCAACCAAGTACTAACCAGGCCAGACCCAGCTTAGCTTCCGAGATCAGACGAGATCGGGAGATCTTCAGGTAGTATGGCCGTAAGCCGAGACGCAGTCCTCAGAATTCAATTTTTAAATGTGGCAAGCTGGTTGACAGGACCTTTCTGCAATGAGCTACACGTGTGGGATACAATAATCACTGCTCTTTTTCTCAGCCTATGTAACTCTTTGGACTCTTGGCCCACTGTTAGCACTGAAGTGCCTTGAGGCACATGGGTGACTTTTGGCGACACTGCATATCTTGCTATAAATTTCAGACCGATTCAAAACTAAACATGTTTTGGGTGGAGACCAGTGTTTTGTTTGGACGAGCATAAACATAGCGTTTTGACAAGTGTGGCAAGTATCTATAGCCATTGTGACAAAAACAAAAGGGAGAAAGTGCGCCCTATACTGGGAGCATCGCTAAAAGCCTACAGCACCTGGTATTCCTAGGCAGTCTCCCATCCAAGTACTAACCAGGCCAGACCCAGCTTAGCTTCCGAGATCAGACGAGATCGGGCGATCTTCGGGTAGTATGGCCGTAAGCCGAGAGGGAGTCCTCTGAATTCAATTTTTAAATGTGGCAAGCTGGCTGACAGGACCTTTCTGCAATGAGCTACACGTGTGTGATACAATAATCACTGCTCTTTTTCTCAGCCTATGTAACTCTTTGGACTTTTGCCCCACTGTTAGCAATGAAGTGCCTTGAGGCACATGGGTCACTGTTGGCGACACTGCAAATCTTGCTATAAATTTCAGACCGAGTCAAAACTAAACAAACATGTTTTGGGGGGAGACCAGCGGTTTGTTTGGACGAGCATAATGTAGCGTTTTGACAAGTGTGGCAAGTATCTATAGCCATTGTGAAAAAAACAAAAGGGAGAAAGTGCGCCCTATACTGGGAGCATCGCTAAAAGCCTACAGCACCTGGTATTCCTAAGCAGTCTCCCATCCAAGTACTAACCAGGCCAGACCCAGCTTAGCTTCCGAGATCAGACGAGATCGGGCGATCTTCGGGTAGTATGGCCGTAAGCCGAGAGGCAGTACTCAGAATTCAATTTTTAAATGTGGCAAGCTGGTTGACAGGACCTTTCTGCAATGAAATACACGTGTGTGATACAATAATCACTGCTCTTTTTCTCAGCCTATGTAACTCTTTGGACTTTTGCCCCACTGTTAGCACTGAAGTGCCTTGAGGCACATGGGTCACTGTTGGCGACACTGCAAATCTTGCTATAAATTTCAGACCGAGTCAAAACTAAACATGTTTTGGGTGGAGACCAGTGTTTTGTTTTGACAAGCATAAACGTAGCGTTTTGACAAGTGTGGCAAGTATCTATAGCCATTGTGAGAAAAACAAAAGGGAGAAAGTGCGCCCTATACTGGGAGCATCGCTAAAAGCCTACAGCACCTGGTATTCCTAGGCAGTCTCCCATCCAAGTACTAACTAGGACAGACCCAGCTTAGCTTCCGAGATCAGACGAGATCGGGCGATATTCGGGTAGTATGGCCGTAAGCCGAGAGGCAGCCCTCAGAATTCAATTTTAAAAGTGGCAAGCTGGTTGACAGGACCTTTCTGCAATGAGCTACACGTGTGTGATACAATAATCACTGCTCTTTTTCTCAGCCTATGTAACTCTTTGGACTCTTGGCCCACTGTTAGCACTGAAGTGCCTTGAGGCACATGGGTGACTTTTGGCGACACTGCATATCTTGCTATAAATTTCAGACCGATTCAAAACTAAACATGTTTTGGGTGGAGACCAGTGTTTTGTTTGGACGAGCATAAACATAGCGTTTTGACAAGTGTGGCAAGTATCTATAGCCATTGTGACAAAAACAAAAGGGAGAAAGTGCGCCCTATACTGGGAGCATCGCTAAAAGCCTACAGCACCTGGTATTCTTGGCAGTCTCCCATCCAAGTACTAACCAGGCCAGACCCAGCTTAGCTTCCGAGATCAGACGAGATCGGGCGATCTTCGGGTAGTATGGCCGTAAGCCGAGAGGGAGTCCTCAGAATTCAATTTTTAAATGTGGCAAGCTGGTTGACAGGACCTTTCTGCAATGAGCTACACGTGTGTGATACAATAATCACTGCTCTTTTTCTCAGCCTATGTAACTCTTTGGACTTTTGCCCCACTGTTAGCAATGAAGTGCCTTGAGGCACATGGGTCACTGTTGGCGACACTGCAAATCTTGCTATAAATTTCAGACCGAGTCAAAACTAAACAAACATGTTTTGGGTGGAGACCAGCGGTTTGTTTGGACGAGCATAATGTAGCGTTTTGACTAGTGTGGCAAGTATCTATAGCCATTGTGAAAAAAACAAAAGGGAGAAAGTGCGCCCTATACTGGGAGCATCGCTAAAAGCCTACAGCACCTGGTATTCCTAAGCAGTCTCCCATCCAAGTACTAACCAGGCCAGACCCAGCTTAGCTTCCGAGATCAGACGAGATCGGGCGATCTTCGGGTAGTATGGCCGTAAGCCGAGAGGCAGTCCTCAGAATTCAATTTTTAAATGTGGCAAGCTGGTTGACAGGACCTTTCTGCAATGAAATACACGTGTGTGATACAATAATCACTGCTCTTTTTCTCAGCCTATGTAACTCTTTGGACTTTTGCCCCACTGTTAGCACTGAAGTGCCTTGAGGCACATGGGTCACTGTTGGCGACACTGCAAATCTTGCTATAAATTTCAGACCGAGTCAAAACTAAACATGTTTTGGGTGGAGACCAGTGTTTTGTTTTGACAAGCATAAACGTAGCGTTTTGACAAGTGTGGCAAGTATCTATAGCCATTGTGACAAAAACAAAAGGGAGAAAGTGCGCCCTATACTGGGAGCATCGCTAAAAGCCTACAGCACCTGGTATTCCTAGGCAGTCTCCCATCCAAGTACTAACCAGGACAGACCCAGCTTAGCTTCCGAGATCAGACGAGATCGGGCGATCTTCGGGTAGTATGGCCGTAAGCCGAGAGGCAGCCCTCAGAATTCAATTTTTAAATGTGGCAAGCTGGTTGACAGGACCTTTCTGCAATGAGCTACACGCGTGTGATACAATAATCACTACTCTTTTTCTCAGCCTATGTAACTCTTTGGACTTTTGCCCCACTGTTAGCACTGAAGTGCCTTGAGGCACATGGGTCACTGTTGGCGACACTGCAAATCTTGCTATAAATTTCAGACCGAGTCAAAACTAAACTTGTTTTGGGTCTAGAACAGCGTTTTGTTTGGACGAGCATAATGTAGCGTTTTGACAAGTGTGGCAAGTATCTATAGCCATTGTGACAAAAACAAAAGGGAGAAAGTGCGCCCTATACTGGGAGCATCGCTAAAAGCCTACAGCACCTGGTATTCCTAGGCAGTCTCCCATCCAAGTACTAACCAGGCCAGACCCAGCTTAGCTTCCGAGATCAGACGAGATCGGGCGATCTTCGGGTAGTATGGCCGTAAGCCGAGAGGCAGTCCTCAGAATTCAATTTTTAAATGTGGCAAGCTGGTTGACAGGACCTTTCTGCAATGAGCTACACGTGTGTGATACAATAATCACTGCTCTTTTTCTCAGCCTATGTATCTCTTTGGACTTTTGCCCCACTGTTAGCACTGAAGTGCCTTGAGGCACATGGGTCACTGTTGGCGACACTGCAAATCTTGCTATAAATTTCAGACCGAGTCAAAACTAAACAAACATGTTTTGGGTGGAGACCAGCGGTTTGTTTGGATGAGCATAATGTAGCGTTTTGACAAGTGTGGCAAGTATCTCGAGCCATTGTGAAAAAAACAAAAGGGAGAAAGTGCGCCCTATACTGGTAGCATCGCTAAAAGCCTACAGCACCTGGTATTCCTAGGCAGTCTCCCAACCAAGTACTAACCAGGACAGACCCAGCTTAGCTTCCGAGATCAGACGAGATCGGGTGATCTTCGGGTAGTATGGCCGTAAGCCGAGAGGCAGTCCTCAGAATTCAATTTTTAAATGTGGCAAGCTGGTTGACAGGACCTTTCTGCAATGAGTTACACGTATGTGATACAATAATCACTGCTCTTTTTCTCAGCCTATGTAACTCTTACGACTTTTGCCCCACTGTTAGCACTGAAGTGCCTTGAGGCACATGGGTCACTATTGGCGACACTGCAAATCTTGCTATAAATTTCAGACCGAGTCAAAACTAAACATGTTTTGGGTGGAGACCAGCGTTTTGTTTGGACGAGCATAATGTAGCGTTTTGACAAGTGTGGCAAGTATCTATAGCCATTGTGACAAAAACAAAAGGGAGAAAGTGCGCCCTATACTGGTAGCATCGCTAAAAGCCTACAGCACCTGGTATTCCTAGGCAGTCTCCCAACCAAGTACTAACCAGGCTAGACCCAGCTTAGCTTCCGAGATCAGACGAGATCGGGCGATCTTCGGGTAGTATGGCCGTAAGCCGAGAGGCAGACCTCAGAATTCAATTTTTAAATGTGGCAAGCTGGTTGACAGGACCTTTCTGCAATGAGTTACACGTGTGTGATACAATAATCACTGCTCTTTTTCTCAGCCTATGTAACTCTTACGACTTTTGCCCCACTGTTAGCACTGAAGTGCCTTGAGGCACATGGGTCACTATTGGCGACACTGCAAATCTTGCTATAAATTTCAGACCGAGTCAAAACTAAACATGTTTTGGGTGGAGACCAGCGTTTTGTTTGGACGAGCATAATGTAGCGTTTTGACAAGTGTGGCAAGTTTCTATAGCCATTGTGACAAAAACAAAAGGGAGAAAGTGCGCCCTATACTGGGAGCATCGCTAAAAGCCTACAGCACCTGGTATTCCTAGGCAGTCTCCCATCCAAGTACTAACCAGGCCAGACCCAGCTTAGCTTCCGAGATCAGACGAGATCGGGCGATCTTCGGGTAGTATGGCCGTAAGCCGAGAGGCAGACCTCAGAATTAAATTTTTAAATGTGGCAAGCTGGTTGACAGGACCTTTCTGCAATGAGCTACACGTGTGTGATACAATAATCACTGCTCTTTTTCTCAGCCTATGTAACTCTTTGGACTTTTGCCCCACTGTTAGCACTGAAGTGCCTTGAGGCACATGGGTCACTGTTGGCGACACTGCAAATCTTGCTATAAATTTCAGACCGGGTCAAAACTAAACTTGTTTTGGGTGGAGACCAACGTTTTGTTTGGACGAGCATAATGTAGCGTTTTGACAAGTGTGGCAAGTATCAATAGCCATTGTGACAAAAACAAAAAGGAGAAAGTGCGCCCTATACTGGGAGAATCGCTAAAAGCCTACAGCACCTGGTATTCCTAGGCAGTCTCCCAACCAAGTACTAACCAGGCCAGACCCAGCTTAGCTTCCGAGATCAGACGAGATCGGGCGATCTTCGGGTAGTATGGCCCTAAGCCGAGAGGCAGTCCTCAGAATTCAACTTTTAAATGTGGCAAGCTGGTTGACAGGACCTTTCTGCAATGAGCTACACGTGTGTGATACAATAATCACTGCTCTTTTTCTCAGCCTATGTAACTCTTTGGACTTTTGCCCCACTGTTAGCACTGAAGTGCCTTGAGGCACATGGGTCACTGTTGGCGACACTGCAAATCTTGCTATAAATTTCAGACCGAGTCAAAACTAAACAAACATGTTTTGGGTGGAGACCGGCGGTTTGTTTGGATGAGCATAATGTAGCGTTTTGACAAGTGTGGCAAATATCTATAGCCATTGTGAAAAAAACAAAAGGGAGAAAGTGCGCCCTATACTGGTAGCATCGCTAAAAGCCTACAGCACCTGGTATTCCTAGGCAGTCTCCCAACCAAGTACTAACCAGGACAGACCCAGCTTAGCTTCCGAGATCAGACGAGATCGGGTGATCTTCGGGTAGTATGGCCGTAAGCCGAGAGGCAGTCCTCAGAATTCAATTTTTAAATGTGGCAAGCTGGTTGACAGGACCTTTCTGCAATGAGTTACACGTATGTGATACAATAATCACTGCTCTTTTTCTCAGCCTATGTAACTCTTACGACTTTTGCCCCACTGTTAGCACTGAAGTGCCTTGAGGCACATGGGTCACTATTGGTGACACTGCAAATCTTGCTATAAATTTCAGACCGAGTCAAAACTAAACATGTTTTGGGTGGAGACCAGCGTTTTGTTTGGACGAGCATAATGTAGCGTTTTGACAAGTGTGGCAAGTATCTATAGCCATTGTGACAAAAACAAAAGGGAGAAAGTGCGCCCTATACTGGTAGCATCGCTAAAAGCCTACAGCACCTGGTATTCCTAGGCAGTCTCCCAACCAAGTACTAACCAGGCCAGACCCAGCTTAGCTTCCGAGATCAGACGAGATCGGGCGATCTTCGGGTAGTATGGCCGTAAGCCGAGAGGCAGACCTCAGAATTCAATTTTTAAATGTGGCAAGCTGGTTGACAGGACCTTTCTGCAATGAGTTACACGTGTGTGATACAATAATCACTGCTCTTTTTCTCAGCCTATGTAACTCTTACGATTTTTGCCCCACTGTTAGCACTGAAGTGCCTTGAGGCACATGGGTCACTATTGGCGACACTGCAAATCTTGCTATAAATTTCAGACCGAGTCAAAACTAAACATGTTTTGGGTGGAGACCAGCGTTTTGTTTGGACGAGCATAATGTAGCGTTTTGACAAGTGTGGCAAGTATCTATAGCCATTGTGACAAAAACAAAAGGGAGAAAGTGCGCCCTATACTGGTAGCATCGCTAAAAGCCTACAGCACCTGGTATTCCTAGGCAGTCTCCCAACCAAGTACTAACCAGGCCAGACCCAGCTTAGCTTCCGAGATCAGACGAGATCGGGCGATCTTCGGGTAGTATGGCCGTAAGCCGAGAGGCAGACCTCAGAATTCAATTTTTAAATGTGGCAAGCTGGTTGACAGGACCTTTCTGCAATGAGTTACACGTGTGTGATACAATAATCACTGCTCTTTTTCTCAGCCTATGTAACTCTTTGGACTTTTGCCCCACTGTTAGCACTGAAGTGCCTTGAGGCACATGGGTCACTGTTGGCGACACTGCAAATCTTGCTATAAATTTCAGACCGAGTCAAAACTAAACTTGTTTTGGGTGGAGACCAACGTTTTGTTTGGACGAGCATAATGTAGCGTTTTGACAAGTGTGGCAAGTATCAATAGCCATTGTGACAAAAACAAAAAGGAGAAAGTGCGCCCTATACTGGGAGCATCGCTAAAAGCCTACAGCACCTGGTATTCCTAGGCAGTCTCCCATCCAAGTACTAACCAGGCCAGACCCAGCTTAGCTTCCGAGATCAGACGAGATCGGGCGATCTTCGGGTAGTATGGCCGTAAGCCGAGATGCCGTCCTCAGAATTCAATTTTTAAATGTGGCAAGCTGGTTGACAGGACCTTTCTGCAATGAGCTACACGTGTGTGATACAATAATCACTGCTCTTTTTCTCAGCCTATGTAACTCTTTGGACTTTTGCCCCACTGTTAGCACTGAAGTGCCTTGAGGCACATGGGTCACTGTTGGCGACACTGCAAATCTTGCTATAAATTTCAGACCGAGTCAAAACTAAACAAACATGTTTTGGGTGGAGACCAGCGGTTTGTTTGGGCGAGCATAATGTAGCGTTTTGACAAGTGTGGCAAGTATCTATAGCCATTGTGAAAAAAACAAAAGGGAGAAAGTGCGCCCTATACTGGGAGCATCGCTAAAAGCCTACAGCACCTGGTATTCCTAGGCAGTCTCCCAACCCAGTACTAACCAGGCCAGACCCAGCTTAGCTTCCGAGATCAAACGAGATCGGGCGATCTTCGGGTAGTATGGCCGTAAGCCGAGAGGCTGTCCTCAGAATTAAATTTTTAAATGTGGCAAGCTGGTTGACAGGACCTTTCTGCAATGAGCTACACGTGTGTGATAAAATAATCACTGCTCTTTTTCTCAGCTTATGTAACTCTTTGGACTTTTGCCCCACTGTTAGAACTGAAGTGCCTTGAGGCACATGGGTCACTGTTGGCGACACTGCAAATCTTGCTATAAATTTCAGACCGAGTCAAAACTAAACTTGTTTTGGGTGGAGACCAGCGTTTTGTTTGGACGAGCATAATGTAGCGTTTTGACAAGTGTGGCAAGTATCAATAGCCATTGTGACAAAAACAAAAGGGAGAAAGTGCGCCCTATACTGGGAGCATCGCTAAAAGCCTACAGCACCTGGTATTCCTAGGCAGTCTCCCAACCAAGTACTAACCAGGCCAGACCCAGCTTAGCTTCCGAGATCAGACGAGATCGGGCGATCTTCGGGTAGTATGGCCGTAAGCCGAGAGGCAGTCCTCAGAATCCAATTTTTAAATGTGGCAAGCTGGTTGACAGGAACTTTCTGCAATGAGCTACACGTGTGTGATACAATAATCACTGCTCTTTTTCTCAGCCTATGTAACTCTTTGGACTTTTGCCCCACTGTTAGCACTGAAGTGCCTTGAGGCACATGGGTCACTGTTGGCGACACTGCAAATCTTGCTATAAATTTCAGACCGAGTCAAAACTAAACATGTTTTGGGTGGAGACCAGCGTTTTGTTTGGACGAGCATCATGTAGCGTTTTGACAAGTGTGGCAAGTATCTATAGCCATTGTGACAAAAACAAAAGGGAGAAAGTGCGCCCTATACTGGGAGCATCGCTAAAAGCCTACAGCACCTGGTATTCCTAGGCAGTCTCCCATCCAAGTACTAACCAGGTCAGACCCAGCTTAGCTTCCGAGATCAGACGAGATCGGGCGATCTTCGGGTAGTATGGCCGTAAGCCGAGATGCCGTCTTCAGAATTCAATTTTTAAATGTGGCAAGCTGGTTGACAGGACCTTTCTGCAATGAGCTACACGTGTGTGATACAATAATCACTGCTCTTTTTCTCAGCCTATGTAACTCTTTGGACTTTTGCCCCACTGTTCGCACTGAAGTGCCTTGAGGCACATGGGTCACTGTTGGCGACACTGCAAATCTTGCTATAAATTTCAGACCGAGTCAAAACTAAACAAACATGTTTTGGGTGGAGACCAGCGGTTTGTTTGGGCGAGCATAATGTAGCGTTTTGACAAGTGTGGCAAGTATCTATAGCCATTGTGACAAAAACAAAAGGGAGAAAGTGCGCCCTATACTGGGAGCATCGCTAAAACCCTACAGCACCTGGTATTCCTAGGCAGTCTCCCATCCAAGTACTAACCAGGCCAGACCCAGCTTAGCTTCCGAGATCAGACGAGATCGGGCGATCTTCGGGTAGTATGGCCGTAAGCCGAGAGGCAGTCCTCAGAATTAAATTTTTAAATGTGGCAAGCTGGTTGACAGGACCTTTCTGCAATGAGCTACACGTGTGTGATACAATAATCACTGCTCTTTTTCTCAGCCTATGTAACTCTTTGGACTTTTGCCCCACTGTTAGCACTGAAGTGCCTTGAGGCACATGGGTCACTGTTGGCGACACTGCAAATCTTGCTATAAATTTCAGACCGAGTCAAAACTAAACTTGTTTTGGGTGGAGACCAACGTTTTGTTTGGACGAGCATAATGTAGCGTTTTGACAAGTGTGGCAAGTATCAATAGCCATTGTGACAAAAACAAAAAGGAGAAAGTGCGCCCTATACTGGGAGCATCGCTAAAAGCCTACAGCACCTGGTATTCCTAGGCAGTCTCCCAACCAAGTACTAACCAGGCCAGACCCAGCTTAGCTTCCGAGATCAGACGAGATCGGGCGATCTTCGGGTAGTATGGCCGTAAGCCGAGAGGCAGTCCTCAGAATCCAATTTTTAAATGTGGCAAGCTGGTTGACAGGACCTTTCTGCAATGAGCTACACGTGTGTGATACAATAATCACTGCTCTTTTTGTCAGCCTATGTAACTCTTTGGACTTTTGCCCCACTGTTAGCACTGAAGTGCCTTGAGGCACATGGGTCACTGTTGGCGACACTGCAAATCTTGCTATAAATTTCAGACCGAGTCAAAACTAAACTTGTTTTGGGTGGAAACCAGCGTTTTGTTTGGACGAGCATAATGTAGCGTTTTGACAAGTGTGGCAAGTATCTATAGCCATTGTGACAAAAACAAAAGGGAGAAAGTGCGCCCTATACTGGGAGCATCGCTAAAAGCCTACAGCACCTGGTATTCCTAGGCAGTCTCCCATCCAAGTACTAACCAGACCCAGCTTAGCTTCCGAGATCAGACGAGATCGGGCGATCTTCGGGTAGTATGGCCGTAAGCCGAGATGCCGTCCTCAGAATTCAATTTTTAAATGTGGCAAGCTGGTTGACAGGACCTTTCTGCAATGAGCTACACGTGTGTGATACAATAATCACTGCTCTTTTTCTCAGCCTATGTAACTCTTTGGACTTTTGCCCCACTGTTAGCACTGAAGTGCCTTGAGGCACATGGGTCACTGTTGGCGACACTGCAAATCTTGCTATAAATTTCAGACCGAGTCAAAACTAAACAAACATGTTTTGGGTGGAGACCAGCGGTTTGTTTGGACGAGCATAATGCAGCGTTTTGACAAGTTTGGCAAGTATCAATAGCCATTGTGACAAAAACAAAAGGGAGAAAGTGCGCCCTATACTGGGAGCATCGCTAAAAGCCTACAGCACCTGGTATTCCTAGGCAGTCTCCCAACCAAGTACTAACCAGGCCAGACCCAGCTTAGCTTCCGAGATCAGACGAGATCGGGCGATCTTCGGGTAGTATGGCCGTAAGCCGAGAGGCAGTCCTCAGAATCCAATTTTTAAATGTGGCAAGCTGGTTGACAGGAACTTTCTGCAATGAGCTACACGTGTGTGATACAATAATCACTGCTCTTTTTCTCAGCCTATGTAACTCTTTGGACTTTTGCCCCACTGTTAGCACTGAAGTGCCTTGAGGCACATGGGTCACTGTTGGCGACACTGCAAATCTTGCTATAAATTTCAGACCGAGTCAAAACTAAACATGTTTTGGGTGGAGACCAGCGTTTTGTTTGGACGAGCATAATGTAGCGTTTTGACAAGTGTGGCAAGTATCAATAGCCATTGTGACAAAAACAAAAGGGAGAAAGTGCGCCCTATACTGGGAGCATCGCTAAAAGCCTACAGCACCTGGTATTCCTAGGCAGTCTCCCAACCAAGTACTAACCAGGCCAGACCCAGCTTAGCGTCCGAGATCAGACGAGATCGGGCGATCTTCGGGTAGTATGGCCGTAAGCCGAGAGGCAGTCCTCAGAATCCAATTTTTAAATGTGGCAAGCTGGTTGACAGGAACTTTCTGCAATGAGCTACACGTGTGTGATACAATAATCACTGCTCTTTTTCTCAGCCTATGTAACTCTTTGGACTTTTGCCCCACTGTTAGCACTGAAGTGCCTTGAGGCACATGGGTCACTGTTGGCGACACTGCAAATCTTGCTATAAATTTCAGACAGAGTCAAAACTAAACATGTTTTGGGTGGAGACCAGCGTTTTGTTTGGACGAGCATCATGTAGCGTTTTGACAAGTGTGGCAAGTATCTATAGCCATTGTGACAAAAACAAAAGGGAGAAAGTGCGCCCTATACTGGGAGCATCGCTAAAAGCCTACAGCACCTGGTATTCCTAGGCAGTCTCCCATCCAAGTACTAACCAGGCCAGACCCAGCTTAGCTTCCGAGATCAGACGAGATCGGGCGATCTTCGGGTAGTATGGCCGTAAGCCGAGATGCCGTCCTCAGAATTCAATTTTTAAATGTGGCAAGCTGGTTGACAGGACCTTTCTGCAATGAGCTACACGTGTGTGATACAATAATCACTGCTCTTTTTCTCAGCCTATGTAACTCTTTGGACTTTTGCCCCACTGTTAGCACTGAAGTGCCTTGAGGCACATGGGTCACTGTTGGCGACACTGCAAATCTTGCTATAAATTTCAGACCGAGTCAAAACTAAACAAACATGTTTTGGGTGGAGACCAGCGGTTTGTTTGGGCGAGCATAATGTAGCGTTTTGACAAGTGTGGCAAGTATCTATAGCCATTGTGAAAAAAACAAAAGGGAGAAAGTGCGCCCTATACTGGGAGCATCGCTAAAAGCCTACAGCACCTGGTATTCTTAGGCAGTCTCCCAACCCAGTACTAACCAGGCCAGACCCAGCTTAGCTTCCGAGATCAAACGAGATCGGGCGATCTTCGGGTAGTATGGCCGTAAGCCGAGAGGCTGTCCTCAGAATTAAATTTTTAAATGTGGCAAGCTGGTTGACAGGACCTTTCTGCAATGAGCTACACGTGTGTGATAAAATAATCACTGCTCTTTTTCTCAGCTTATGTAACTCTTTGGACTTTTGCCCCACTGTTAGCACTGAAGTGCCTTGAGGCACATGGGTCACTGTTGGCGACACTGCAAATCTTGCTATAAATTTCAGACCGAGTCAAAACTAAACTTGTTTTGGGTGGAGACCAGCGTTTTGTTTGGACGAGCATAATGTAGCGTTTTGACAAGTGTGGCAAGTATCTATAGCCATTGTGACAAAAACAAAAGGGAAAAAGTGCGCCCTATACTGGGAGCATCGCTAAAAGCCTACAGCACCTGGTATTCCTAGGCAGTCTCCCATCCAAGTACTAACCAGGCCAGACCCAGCTTAGCTTCCGAGATCAGACGAGATCGGGCGATCTTCGGGTAGTATGGCCGTAAGCCGAAAGGCAGTCCTCAGAATTCAATTTTTAAATGTGGCAAGCTGGTTGACAGGAACTTTCTGCAATGAGCTACACGTGTGTGATACAATAATCACTGCTCTTTTTCTCAGCCTATGTAACTCTTTGGACTTTTGCCCCACTGTTAGCACTGAAGTGCCTTGAGGCACATGGGTCACTGTTGGCGACACTGCAAATCTTGCTATAAATTTCAGACCGAGTCAAAACTAAACATGTTTTGGGTGGAGACCAGCGTTTTGTTTGGACGAGCATAATGTAGCGTTTTGACAAGTGTGGCAAGTATCAATAGCCATTGTGACAAAAACAAAAGGGAGAAAGTGCGCCCTATACTGGGAGCATCGCTAAAAGCCTACAGCACCTGGTATTCCTAGGCAGTCTCCCATCCAAGTACTAACCAGGCCAGACCCAGCTTAGCTTCCGAGATCAGACGAGATCGGGCGATCTTCGGGTAGTATGGCCGTAAGCCGAGAGGCAGTCCTCAGAATCCAATTTTTAAATGTGGCAAGCTGGTTGACAGGAACTTTCTGCAATGAGCTACACGTGTGTGATACAATAATCACTGCTCTTTTTCTCAGCCTATGTAACTCTTTGGACTTTTGCCCCACTGTTAGCACTGAAGTGCCTTGAGGCACATGGGTCACTGTTGGCGACACTGCAAATCTTGCTATAAATTTCAGACCGAGTCAAAACTAAACATGTTTTGGGTGGAGACCAGCGTTTTGTTTGGACGAGCATCATGTAGCGTTTTGACAAGTGTGGCAAGTATCTATAGCCATTGTGACAAAAACAAAAGGGAGAAAGTGCGCCCTATACTGGGAGTATCGCTAAAAGCCTACAGCACCTGGTATTCCTAGGCAGTCTCCCATCCAAGTACTAACCAGCCCAGACCCAGCTTAGCTTCCGAGATCAGACGAGATCGGGCGATCTTCGGGTAGTATGGCCGTAAGCCGAGATGCCGTCCTCAGAATTCAATTTTTAAATGTGGCAAGCTGGATGACAGGACCTTTCTGCAATGAGCTACACGTGTGTGATACAATAATCACTGCTCTTTTTCTCAGCCTATGTAACTCTTTGGACTTTTGCCCCACTGTTAGCACTGAAGTGCCTTGAGGCACATGGGTCACTGTTGGCGACACTGCAAATCTTGCTATAAATTTCAGACCGAGTCAAAACTAAACAAACATGTTTTGGGTGGAGACCAGCGGTTTGTTTGGGCGAGCATAATGTAGCGTTTTGACAAGTGTGGCAAGTATCTATAGCCATTGTGAAAAAAACAAAAGGGAGAAAGTGCGCCCTATACTGGGAGCATCGCTAAAAGCCTACAGCACCTGGTATTCCTAGGCAGTCTCCCAACCCAGTACTAACCAGGCCAGACCCAGCTTAGCTTCCGAGATCAAACGAGATCGGGCGATCTTCGGGTAGTATGGCCGTAAGCCGAGAGGCTGTCCTCAGAATTAAATTTTTAAATGTGGCAAGCTGGTTGACAGGACCTTTCTGCAATGAGCTACACGTGTGTGATAAAATAATCACTGCTCTTTTTCTCAGCTTATGTAACTCTTTGGACTTTTGCCCCACTGTTAGCACTGAAGTGCCTTGAGGCACATGGGTCACTGTTGGCGACACTGCAAATCTTGCTATAAATTTCAGACCGAGTCAAAACTAAACATGTTTTGGGTGGAGACCAGTGTTTTGTTTGGACAAGCATAAACGTAGCGTTTTGACAAGTGTGGCAAGTATCTATAGCCATTGTGACAAAAACAAAAGGGAGAAAGTGCGCCCTATACTGGGAGCATCGCTAAAAGCCTACAGCACCTGGTATTCCTAGGCAGTCTCCCATCCAAGTACTAACCAGGCCAGACCCAGCTTAGCTTCCGAGATCAGACGAGATCGGGCGATCTTCGGGTAGTATGGCCGTAAGCCGAAAGGCAGTCCTCAGAATTCAATTTTTAAATGTGGCAAGCTGGTTGACAGGAACTTTCTGCAATGAGCTACACGTGTGTGATACAATAATCACTGCTCTTTTTCTCAGCCTATGTAACTCTTTGGACTTTTGCCCCACTGTTAGCACTGAAGTGCCTTGAGGCACATGGGTCACTGTTGGCGACACTGCAAATCTTGCTATAAATTTCAGACCGAGTCAAAACTAAAAATGTTTTGGGTGGAGACCAGCGTTTTGTTTGGACGAGCATCATGTAGCGTTTTGACAAGTGTGGCAAGTATCTATAGCCATTGTGACAAAAACAAAAGGGAGAAAGTGCGCCCTATAGTGGGAGCATCGCTAAAAGCCTACAGCACCTGGTATTCCTAGGCAGTCTCCCATCCAAGTACTAACCAGGCCAGACCCAGCTTAGCTTCCGAGATCAGACGAGATCGGGCGATCTTCGGGTAGTATGGCCGTAAGCCGAGATGCCGTCCTCAGAATTCAATTTTTAAATGTGGCAAGCTGGTTGACAGGACCTTTCTGCAATGAGCTACACGTGTGTGATACAATAATCACTGCTCTTTTTCTCAGCCTATGTAACTCTTTGGACTTTTGCCCCACTGTTAGCACAGAAGTGCCTTGAGGCACATGGGTCACTGTTGGCGACACTGCAAATCTTGCTATAAATTTCAGACCGAGTCAAAACTAAACAAACATGTTTTGGGTGGAGACCAGCGGTTTGTTTGGGCGAGCATAATGTAGCGTTTTGACAAGTGTGGCAAGTATCTATAGCCATTGTGAAAAAAACAAAAGGGAGAAAGTGCGCCCTATACTGGGAGCATCGCTAAAAGCCTACAGCACCTGGTATTCCTAGGCAGTCTCCCAACCCAGTACTAACCAGGCCAGACCCAGCTTAGCTTCCGAGATCAAACGAGATCGGGCGATCTTCGGGTAGTATGGCCGTAAGCCGAGAGGCTGTCCTCAGAATTACATTTTTAAATGTGGCAAGCTGGTTGACAGGACCTTTCTGCAATGAGCTACACGTGTGTGATAAAATAATCACTGCTCTTTTTCTCAGCTTATGTAACTCTTTGGACTTTTGCCCCACTGTTAGAACTGAAGTGCCTTGAGGCACATGGGTCACTGTTGGCGACACTGCAAATCTTGCTATAAATTTCAGACCGAGTCAAAACTAAACTTGTTTTGGGTGGAGACCAGCGTTTTGTTTGGACGAGCATAATGTAGCGTTTTGACAAGTGTGGCAAGTATCAATAGCCATTGTGACAAAAACAAAAGGGAGAAAGTGCGCCCTATACTGGGAGCATCGCTAAAAGCCTACAGCACCTGGTATTCCTAGGCAGTCTCCCAACCAAGTACTAACCAGGCCAGACCCAGCTTAGCTTCCGAGATCAGACGAGATCGGGCGATCTTCGGGTAGTATGGCCGTAAGCCGAGAGGCAGTCCTCAGAATCCAATTTTTAAATGTGGCAAGCTGGTTGACAGGAACTTTCTGCAATGAGCTACACGTGTGTGATACAATAATCACTGCTCTTTTTCTCAGCCTATGTAACTCTTTGGACTTTTGCCCCACTGTTAGCACTGAAGTGCCTTGAGGCACATGGGTCACTGTTGGCGACACTGCAAATCTTGCTATAAATTTCAGACAGAGTCAAAACTAAACATGTTTTGGGTGGAGACCAGCGTTTTGTTTGGACGAGCATAATGTAGCGTTTTGACAAGTGTGGCAAGTATCTATAGCCATTGTGACAAAAACAAAAGGGAGAAAGTGCGCCCTATACTGGGAGCATCGCTAAAAGCCTACAGCACCTGGTATTCCTAGGCAGTCTCCCATCCAAGTACTAACCAGGCCAGACCCAGCTTAGCTTCCGAGATCAGACGAGATCGGGTGATCTTCGGGTAGTATGGCCGTAAGCCGAGAGGCAGGCCTCAGAATTCAATTTTTAAATGTGGCAAGCTGGTTGACAGGAACTTTCTGCAATGAGCTACACGTGTGTGATACAATAATCACTGCTCTTTTTCTCAGCCTATGTAACTCTTTGGACTTTTGCCCCACTGTTAGCACTGAAGTGCCTTGAGGCACATGGGTCACTGTTGGCGACACTGCAAATCTTGCTATAAATTTCAGACCGAGTCAAAACTAAACATGTTTTGGGTGGAGACCAGCGTTTTGTTTGGACGAGCATCATGTAGCGTTTTGACAAGTGTGGCAAGTATCTATAGCCATTGTGACAAAAACAAAAGGGAGAAAGTGCGCCCTATACTGGGAGCATCGCTAAAAGCCTACAGCACCTGGTATTCCTAGGCAGTCTCCCATCCAAGTACTAACCAGGCCAGACCCAGCTTAGCTTCCGAGATCAGACGAGATCGGGCGATCTTCGGGTAGTATGGCCGTAAGCCGAGATGGCGTCCTCAGAATTCAATTTTTAAATGTGGCAAGCTGGTTGACAGGACCTTTCTGCAATGAGCTACACGTGTGTGATACAATAATCACTGCTCTTTTTCTCAGCCTATGTAACTCTTTGGACTTTTGCCCCACTGTTAGCACTGAAGTGCCTTGAGGCACATGAGTCACTGTTGGCGACACTGCAAATCTTGCTATAAATTTCAGACCGAGTCAAAACTAAACAAACATGTTTTGGGTGGAGACCAGCGGTTTGTTTGGGCGAGCATAATGTAGCGTTTTGACAAGTGTGGCAAGTATCTATAGCCATTGTGAAAAAAACAAAAGGGAGAAAGTGCGCCCTATACTGGGAGCATCGCTAAAAGTCTACAGCACCTGGTATTCCTAGGCAGTCTCCCAACCCAGTACTAACCAGGCCAGACCCAGCTTAGCTTCCGAGATTAAACGAGATCGGGCGATCTTCGGGTAGTATGGCCGTAAGCCGAGAGGCTGTCCTCAGAATTAAATTTTTAAATGTGGCAAGCTGGTTGACAGGACCTTTCTGCAATGAGCTACACGTGTGTGATACAATAATCACTGCTCTTTTTCTCAGCCTATGTAACTCTTTGGACTTTTGCCCCAATGTTAGCACTGAAGTGCCTTGAGGCACATGGGTCACTGTTGGCAACACTGCAAATCTTGCTATAAATTTCAGACCGAGTCAAAACTAAACAAACATGTTTTGGGTGGAGACCAGCGGTTTGTTTGGACGAGCATAATGCAGCGTTTTGACAAGTTTGGCAAGTATCAATAGCCATTGTGACAAAAACAAAAGGGAGAAAGTGCGCCCTATACTGGGAGCATCGCTAAAAGCCTACAGCACCTGGTATTCCTAGGCAGTCTCCCAACCAAGTACTAACCAGGCCAGACCCAGCTTAGCTTCCGAGATCAGACGAGATCGGGCGATCTTCGGGTAGTATGGCCGTAAGCCGAGAGGCAGTCCTCAGAATCCAATTTTTAAATGTGGCAAGCTGGTTGACAGGAACTTTCTGCAATGAGCTACACGTGTGTGATACAATAATCACTGCTCTTTTTCTCAGCCTATGTAACTCTTTGGACTTTTGCCCCACTGTTAGCACTGAAGTGCCTTGAGGCACATGGGTCACTGTTGGCGACACTGCAAATCTTGCTATAAATTTCAGACCGAGTCAAAACTAAACATGTTTTGGGTGGAGACCAGCGTTTTGTTTGGACGAGCATCATGTAGCGTTTTGACAAGTGTGGCAAGTATCTATAGCCATTGTGACAAAAACAAAAGGGAGAAAGTGCGCCCTATACTGGGAGCATCGCTAAAAGCCTACAGCACCTGGTATTCCTAGGCAGTCTCCCATCCAAGTACTAACCAGGCCAGACCCAGCTTAGCTTCCGAGATCAGACGAGATCGGGCGATCTTCGGGTAGTATGGCCGTAAGCCGAGAGGTAGTCCTCAGAATTCAATTTTTAAATGTGGCAAGCTGGTTGACAGGACCTTTCTGCAATGAGCTACACGTGTGTGATACAATAATCACTGCTCTTTTTCTCAGCCTATGTAACTCTTTGGACTTTTGCCCCACTGTTAGCACTGAAGTGCCTTGAGGCACATGGGTCACTGTTGGCGACACTGCAAATCTTGCTATAAATTTCAGACCGAGTCAAAACTAAACAAACATGTTTTGGGTGGAGACCAGCGTTTTGTTTGGACGAGCATAATGTAGCGTTTGACAAGTGTGGCAAGTATCTATAGCCATTGTGACAAAAACAAAAGGGAGAAAGTGCGCCCTATACTGGGAGCATCGCTAAAAGCCTACAGCACCTGGTATTCCTAGGCAGTCTCCCATCCAAGTACTAACCAGGCCAGACCCAGCTTAGCTTCCGAGATCAGACGAGATCGGGCGATCTTCGGGTAGTATGGCCGTAAGCCGAAAGGCAGTCCTCAGAATTCAATTTTTAAATGTGGCAAGCTGGTTGACAGGAACTTTCTGCAATGAGCTACACGTGTGTGATACAATAATCACTGCTCTTTTTCTCAGCCTATGTAACTCTTTGGACTTTTGCCCCACTGTTAGCACTGAAGTGCCTTGAGGCACATGGGTCACTGTTGGCGACACTGCAAATCTTGCTATAAATTTCAGACCGAGTCAAAACTAAACATGTTTTGGGTGGAGACCAGCGTTTTGTTTGGACGAGCATCATGTAGCGTTTTGACAAGTGTGGCAAGTATCTATAGCCATTGTGACAAAAACAAAAGGGAGAAAGTGCGCCCTATACTGGGAGCATCGCTAAAAGCCTACAGCACCTGGTATTCCTAGGCAGTCTCCCATCCAAGTACTAACCAGGCCAGACCCAGCTTAGCTTCCGAGATCAGACGAGATCGGGCGATCTTCGGGTAGTATGGCCGTAAGCCGAGATGCCGTCCTCAGAATTCAATTTTTAAATGTGGCAAGCTGGTTGACAGGACCTTTCTGCAATGAGCTACACGTGTGTGATACAATAATCACTGCTCTTTTTCTCAGCCTATGTAACTCTTTGGACTTTTGCCCCACTGTTAGCACAGAAGTGCCTTGAGGCACATGGGTCACTGTTGGCGACACTGCAAATCTTGCTATAAATTTCAGACCGAGTCAAAACTAAACAAACATGTTTTGGGTGGAGACCAGCGGTTTGTTTGGGCGAGCATAATGTAGCGTTTTGACAAGTGTGGCAAGTATCTATAGCCATTGTGAAAAAAACAAAAGGGAGAAAGTGCGCCCTATACTGGGAGCATCGCTAAAAGCCTACAGCACCTGGTATTCCTAGGCAGTCTCCCAACCCAGTACTAACCAGGCCAGACCCAGCTTAGCTTCCGAGATCAAACGAGATCGGGCGATCTTCGGGTAGTATGGCCGTAAGCCGAGAGGCTGTCCTCAGAATTAAATTTTTAAATGTGGCAAGCTGGTTGACAGGACCTTTCTGCAATGAGCTACACGTGTGTGATAAAATAATCACTGCTCTTTTTCTCAGCTTATGTAACTCTTTGGACTTTTGCCCCACTGTTAGAACTGAAGTGCCTTGAGGCACATGGGTCACTGTTGGCGACACTGCAAATCTTGCTATAAATTTCAGACCGAGTCAAAACTAAACTTGTTATGGGTGGAGACCAGCGTTTTGTTTGGACGAGCATAATGTAGCGTTTTGACAAGTGTGGCAAGTATCAATAGCCATTGTGACAAAAACAAAAGGGAGAAAGTGCGCCCTATACTGGGAGCATCGCTAAAAGCCTACAGCACCTGGTATTCCTAGGCAGTCTCCCAACCAAGTACTAACCAGGCCAGACCCAGCTTAGCTTCCGAGATCAGACGAGATCGGGCGATCTTCGGGTAGTATGGCCGTAAGCCGAGAGGCAGTCCTCAGAATCCAATTTTTAAATGTGGCAAGCTGGTTGACAGGAACTTTCTGCAATGAGCTACACGTGTGTGATACAATAATCACTGCTCTTTTTCTCAGCCTATGTAACTCTTTGGACTTTTGCCCCACTGTTAGCACTGAAGTGCCTTGAGGCACATGGGTCACTGTTGGCGACACTGCAAATCTTGCTATAAATTTCAGACCGAGTCAAAACTAAACATGTTTTGGGTGGAGACCAGCGTTTTGTTTGGACGAGCATAATGTAGCGTTTTGACAAGTGTGGCAAGTATCAATAGCCATTGTGACAAAAACAAAAGGGAGAAAGTGCGCCCTATACTGGGAGCATCGCTAAAAGCCTACAGCACCTGGTATTCCTAGGCAGTCTCCCATCCAAGTACTAACCAGGCCAGACCCAGCTTAGCTTCCGAGAACAGACGAGATCGGGCGATCTTCGGGTAGTATGGCCGTAAGCCGAGAGGCAGTCCTCAGAATCCAATTTTTAAATGTGGCAAGCTGGTTGACAGGAACTTTCTGCAATGAGCTACACGTGTGTGATACAATAATCACTGCTCTTTTTCTCAGCCTATGTAACTCTTTGGACTTTTGCCCCACTGTTAGCACTGAAGTGCCTTGAGGCACATGGGTCACTGTTGGCGACACTGCAAATCTTGCTATAAATTTCAGACCGAGTCAAAACTAAACTTGTTATGGGTGGAGACCAGCGTTTTGTTTGGACGAGCATAATGTAGCGTTTTGACAAGTGTGGCAAGTATCAATAGCCATTGTGACAAAAACAAAAGGGAGAAAGTGCGCCCTATACTGGGAGCATCGCTAAAAGCCTACAGCACCTGGTATTCCTAGGCAGTCTCCCAACCAAGTACTAACCAGGCCAGACCCAGCTTAGCTTCCGAGATCAGACGAGATCGGGCGATCTTCGGGTAGTATGGCCGTAAGCCGAGAGGCAGTCCTCAGAATCCAATTTTTAAATGTGGCAAGCTGGTTGACAGGAACTTTCTGCAATGAGCTACACGTGTGTGATACAATAATCACTGCTCTTTTTCTCAGCCTATGTAACTCTTTGGACTTTTGCCCCACTGTTAGCACTGAAATGCCTTGAGGCACATGGGTCACTGTTGGCGACACTGCAAATCTTGCTATAAATTTCAGACCGAGTCAAAACTAAACATGTTTTGGGTGGAGACCAGCGTTTTGTTTGGACGAGCATAATGTAGCGTTTTGACAAGTGTGGCAAGTATCAATAGCCATTGTGACAAAAACAAAAGGGAGAAAGTGCGCCCTATACTGGGAGCATCGCTAAAAGCCTACAGCATCTGGTATTCCTAGGCAGTCTCCCATCCAAGTACTAACCAGGCCAGACCCAGCTTAGCTTCCGAGAACAGACGAGATCGGGCGATCTTCGGGTAGTATGGCCGTAAGCCGAGAGGCAGTCCTCAGAATCCAATTTTTAAATGTGGCAAGCTGGTTGACAGGAACTTTCTGCAATGAGCTACACGTGTGTGATACAATAATCACTGCTCTTTTTCTCAGCCTATGTAACTCTTTGGACTTTTGCCCCACTGTTAGCACTGAAGTGCCTTGAGGCACATGGGTCACTGTTGGCGACACTGCAAATCTTGCTATAAATTTCAGACCGAGTCAAAACTAAACATGTTTTGGGTGGAGACCAGCGTTTTGTTTGGACGAGCATCATGTAGCGTTTTGACAAGTGTGGCAAGTATCTATAGCCATTGTGACAAAAACAAAAGGGAGAAAGTGCGCCCTATACTGGGAGCATCGCTAAAAGCCTACAGCACCTAGTATTCCTAGGCAGTCTCCCATCCAAGTACTAACCAGGCCAGACCCAGCTTAGCTTCCGAGATCAGACGAGATCGGGCGATCTTCGGGTAGTATGGCCGTAAGCCGAGATGCCGTTCTCAGAATTCAATTTTTAAATGTGGCAAGCTGGTTGACAGGACCTTTCTGCAATGAGCTACACGTGTGTGATACAATAATCACTGCTCTTTTTCTCAGCCTATGTAACTCTTTGGACTTTTGCCCCACTGTTAGCACTGAAGTGCCTTGAGGCACATGGGTCACTGTTGGCGACACTGCAAATCTTGCTATAAATTTCAGACCGAGTCAAAACTAAACAAACATGTTTTGGGTGGAGACCAGCGGTTTGTTTGGGCGAGCATAATGTAGCGTTTTGACAAGTGTGGCAAGTATCTATAGCCATTGTGAAAAAAACAAAAGGGAGAAAGTGCGCCCTATACTGGGAGCATCGCTAAAAGCCTACAGCACCTGATATTCCTAGGCAGTCTCCCAACCCAGTACTAACCAGGCCAGACCGAGCTTAGCTTCCGAGATCAAACGAGATCGGGCGATCTTCGGGTAGTATGGCCGTAAGCCGAGAGGCTGTCCTCAGAATTAAATTTTTAAATGTGGCAAGCTGGTTGACAGGACCTTTCTGCAATGAGCTACACGTGTGTGATAAAATAATCACTGCTCTTTTTCTCAGCTTATGTAACTCTTTGGACTTTTGCCCCACTGTTAGCACTGAAGTGCCTTGAGGCACATGGGTCACTGTTGGCGACACTGCAAATCTTGCTATAAATTTCAGACCGAGTCAAAACTAAACTTGTTTTGGGTGGAGACCAGCGTTTTGTTTGGACGAGCATAATGTAGCGTTTTGACAAGTGTAGCAAGTATCTATAGCCATTGTGACAAAAACAAAAGGGAGAAAGTGCGCCCTATACTGGGAGCATCGCTAAAAGCCTACAGCACCTGGTATTCCTAGGCAGTCTCCCATCCAAGTACTAACCAGGCCAGACCCAGCTTAGCTTCCGAGATCAGACGAGATCGGGCGATCTTCGGGTAGTATGGCCGTAAGCCGAAAGGCAGTCCTCAGAATTCAATTTTTAAATGTGGCAAGCTGGTTGACAGGAACTTTCTGCAATGAGCTACACGTGTGTGATACAATAATCACTGCTCTTTTTCTCAGCCTATGTAACTCTTTGGACTTTTGCCCCACTGTTAGCACTGAAGTGCCTTGAGGCACATGGGTCACTGTTGGCGACACTGCAAATCTTGCTATAAATTTCAGACCGAGTCAAAACTAAACATGTTTTGGGTGAAGACCAGCGTTTTGTTTGGACGAGCATCATGTAGCGTTTTGACAAGTGTGGCAAGTATCTATAGCCATTGTGACAAAAACAAAAGGGAGAAAGTGCGCCCTATACTGGGAGCATCGCTAAAAGCCTACAGCACCTGGTATTCCTAGGCAGTCTCCCATCCAAGTACTAACCAGGGAAGACCCAGCTTAGCTTCCGAGATCAGACGAGATCGGGCGATCTTCGGGTAGTATGGCCGTAAGCCGAGATGCCGTCCTCAGAATTCAATTTTTAAATGTGGCAAGCTGGTTGACAGGACCTTTCTGCAATGAGCTACACGTGTGTGATACAATAATCACTGCTCTTTTTCTCAGCCTATGTAACTCTTTGGACTTTTGCCCCACTGTTAGCACAGAAGTGCCTTGAGGCACATGGGTCACTGTTGGCGACACTGCAAATCTTGCTATAAATTTCAGACCGAGTCAAAACTAAACAAACATGTTTTGGGTGGAGACCAGCGGTTTGTTTGGGCGAGCATAATGTAGCGTTTTGACAAGTGTGGCAAGTATCTATAGCCATTGTGAAAAAAACAAAAGGGAGAAAGTGCGCCCTATACTGGGAGCATCGCTAAAAGCCTACAGCACCTGGTATTCCTAGGCAGTCTCCCAACCCAGTACTAACCAGGCCAGACCCAGCTTAGCTTCCGAGATCAAACGAGATCGGGCGATCTTCGGGTAGTATGGCCGTAAGCCGAGAGGCTGTCCTCAGAATTACATTTTTAAATGTGGCAAGCTGGTTGACAGGACCTTTCTGCAATGAGCTACACGTGTGTGATAAAATAATCACTGCTCTTTTTCTCAGCTTATGTAACTCTTTGGACTTTTGCCCCACTGTTAGAACTGAAGTGCCTTGAGGCACATGGGTCACTGTTGGCGACACTGCAAATCTTGCTATAAATTTCAGACCGAGTCAAAACTAAACTTGTTTTGGGTGGAGACCAGCGTTTTGTTTGGACGGGCATAATGTAGCGTTTTGACAAGTGTGGCAAGTATCAATAGCCATTGTGACAAAAACAAAAGGGAGAAAGTGCGCCCTATACTGGGAGCATCGCTAAAAGCCCACAGCACCTGGTATTCCTAGGCAGTCTCCCAACCAAGTACTAACCAGGCCAGACCCAGCTTAGCTTCCGAGATCAGACGAGATCGGGCGATCTTCGGGTAGTATGGCCGTAAGCCGAGAGGCAGTCCTCAGAATCCAATTTTTAAATGTGGCAAGCTGGTTGACAGGAACTTTCTGCAATGAGCTACACGTGTGTGATACAATAATCACTGCTCTTTTTCTTAGCCTATGTAACTCTTTGGACTTTTGCCCCACTGTTAGCACTGAAGTGCCTTGAGGCACATGGGTCACTGTTGGCGACACTGCAAATCTTGCTATAAATTTCAGACCGAGTCAAAACTAAACTTGTTTTGGGTGGAGACCAGCGTTTTGTTTGGACGAGCATAATGTAGCGTTTTGACAAGTGTGGCAAGTATCTATAGCCATTGTGACAAAAACAAAAGGGAGAAAGTGCGCCCTATACTGGGAGCATCGCTAAAAGCCTACAGCACCTGGTATTCCTAGGCAGTCTCCCATCCAAGTACTAACCAGGCCAGGCCCAGCTTAGCCTCCGAGATCAGACGAGATCGGGTGATCTTCGGGTAGTACGGCCGTAAGCCGAGAGGTAGTCCTCAGAATTCAATTTTTAAATGTGGCAAGCTGGTTGACAGGAACTTTCTGCAATGAGCTACACGTGTGTGATACAATAATCACTGCTCTTTTTCTCAGCCTATGTAACTCTTTGGACTTTTGCCCCACTGTTAGCACTGAAGTGCCTTGAGGCACATGGGTCACTGTTGGCGACACTGCAAATCTTGCTATAAATTTCAGACCGAGTCAAAACTAAACATGTTTTGGGTGGAGACCAGCGTTTTGTTTGGACGAGCATCATGTAGCGTTTTGACAAGTGTGGCAAGTATCAATAGCCATTGTGACAAAAACAAAAGGGAGAAAGTGCGCCCTATACTGGGAGCATCGCTAAAAGCCTGCAGCACCTGGTATTCCTAGGCAGTCTCCCAACCAAGTACTAACCAGGCCAGACCCAGCTTAGCTTCCGAGATCAGACGAGATCGGGCGATCTTCGGGTAGTATGGCCGTAAGCCGAGAGGCAGTCCTCAGAATCCAATTTTTAAATGTGGCAAGCTGGTTGACAGGACCTTTCTGCAATGAGCTACACGTGTGTGATACAATAATCACTGCTCTTTTTCTCAGCCTATGTAACTCTTTGGACTTTTGCCCCACTGTTAGCACAGAAGTGCCTTGAGGCACATGGGTCACTGTTGGCGACACTGCAAATCTTGCTATAAATTTCAGACCGAGTCAAAACTAAACAAACATGTTTTGGGTGGAGACCAGCGGTTTGTTTGGGCGAGCATAATGTAGCGTTTTGACAAGTGTGGCAAGTATCTATAGCCATTGTGAAAAAAACAAAAGGGAGAAAGTGCGCCCTATACTGGGAGCATCGCTAAAAGCCTACAGCACCTGGTATTCCTAGGCAGTCTCCCAACCCAGTACTAACCAGGCCAGACCCAGCTTAGCTTCCGAGATCAAACGAGATCGGGCGATCTTCGGGTAGTATGGCCGTAAGCCGAGAGGCTGTCCTCAGAATTCAATTTTTAAATGTGGCAAGCTGGTTGACAGGACCTTTCTGCAATGAGCTACACGTGTGTGATAAAATAATCACTGCTCTTTTTCTCAGCTTATGTAACTCTTTGGACTTTTGCCCCACTGTTAGAACTGAAGTGCCTTGAGGCACATGGGTCACTGTTGGCGACACTGCAAATCTTGCTATAAATTTCAGACCGAGTCAAAACTAAACTTGTTATGGGTGGAGACCAGCGTTTTGTTTGGACGAGCATAATGTAGCGTTTTGACAAGTGTGGCAAGTATCAATAGCCATTGTGACAAAAACAAAAGGGAGAAAGTGCGCCCTATACTGGGAGCATCGCTAAAAGCCTACAGCACCTGGTATTCCTAGGCAGTCTCCCAACCAAGTACTAACCAGGCCAGACCCAGCTTAGCTTCCGAGATCAGACGAGATCGGGCGATCTTCGGGTAGTATGGCCGTAAGCCGAGAGGCAGTCCTCAGAATCCAATTTTTAAATGTGGCAAGCTGGTTGACAGGAACTTTCTGCAATGAGCTACACGTGTGTGATACAATAATCACTGCTCTTTTTCTCAGCCTATGTAACTCTTTGGACTTTTGCCCCACTGTTAGCACTGAAGTGCCTTGAGGCACATGGGTCACTGTTGGCGACACTGCAAATCTTGCTATAAATTTCAGACCGAGTCAAAACTAAACATGTTTTGGGTGGAGACCAGCGTTTTGTTTGGACGAGCATAATGTAGCGTTTTGACAAGTGTGGCAAGTATCTATAGCCATTGTGACAAAAACAAAAGGGAGAAAGTGCGCCCTATACTGGGAGCATCGCTAAAAGCCTACAGCACCTGGTATTCCTAGGCAGTCTCCCATCCAAGTACTAACCAGGCCAGACCCAGCTTAGCTTCCGAGATCAGACGAGATCGGGCGATCTTCGGGTAGTATGGCCGTAAGCCGAGAGGCAGTCCTCAGAATTCAATTTTTAAATGTGGCAAGCTGGTTGACAGGAACTTTCTGCAATGAGCTACACGTGTGTGATACAATAATCACTGCTCTTTTTCTCAGCCTATGTAACTCTTTGGACTTTTGCCCCACTGTTAGCACTGAAGTGCCTTGAGGCACATGGGTCACTGTTGGCGACACTGCAAATCTTGCTATAAATTTCAGACCGAGTCAAAACTAAACATGTTTTGGGTGGAGACCAGCGTTTTGTTTGGACGAGCATCATGTAGCGTTTTGACAAGTGTGGCAAGTATCTATAGCCATTGTGACAAAAACAAAAGGGAGAAAGTGCGCCCTATACTGGGAGCATCGCTAAAAGCCTACAGCACCTGGTATTCCTAGGCAGTCTCCCATCCAAGTACTAACCAGGCCAGACCCAGCTTAGCTTCCGAGATCAGACGAGATCGGGCGATCTTCGGGTAGTATGGCCGTAAGCCGAGATGCCGTCCTCAGAATTCAATTTTTAAATGTGGCAAGCTGGTTGACAGGACCTTTCTGCAATGAGCTACACGTGTGTGATACAATAATCACTGCTCTTTTTCTCAGCCTATGTAACTCTTTGGACTTTTGCCCCACTGTTAGCACTGAAGTGCCTTGAGGCACATGGGTCACTGTTGGCGACACTGCAAATCTTGCTATAAATTTCAGACCGAGTCAAAACTAAACAAACATGTTTTGGGTGGAGACCAGCGGTTTGTTTGGGCGAGCATAATGTAGCGTTTTGACAAGTGTGGCAAGTATCTATAGCCATTGTGAAAAAAACAAAAGGGAGAAAGTGCGCCCTATACTGGGAGCATCGCTAAAAGCCTACAGCACCTGGTATTCCTAGGCAGTCTCCCAACCCAGTACTAACCAGGCCAGACCCAGCTTAGCTTCCGAGTTCAAACGAGATCGGGCGATCTTCGGGTAGTATGGCCGTAAGCCGAGAGGCTGTCCTCAGAATTAAATTTTTAAATGTGGCAAGCTGGTTGACAGGAGCTTTCTGCAATGAGCTACACGTGTGTGATACAATAATCACTGCTCTTTTTCTCAGCCTATGTAACTCTTTGGACTTTTGCCCCAATGTTAGCACTGAAGTGCCTTGAGGCACATGGGTCACTGTTGGCGACACTGCAAATCTTGCTATAAATTTCAGACCGAGTCAAAACTAAACAAACATGTTTTGGGTGGAGACCAGCGGTTTGTTTGGACGAGCATAATGCAGCGTTTTGACAAGTGTGGCAAGTATCTATAGCCATTGTGAAAAAAACAAAAGGGAGAAAGTGCGCCCTATACTGGGAGCATCGCTAAAAGCCTACAGCACCTGGTATTCCTAGGCAGTCTCCCAACCCAGTACTAACCAGGCCAGACCCAGCTTAGCTTCCGAGATCAGACGAGATCGGGCGATCTTCGGGTAGTATGGCCGTAAGCCGAGAGGCAGTCCTCAGAATTCAATTTTTAAATGTGGCAAGCTGGTTGACAGGACCTTTCTGCAATGAGCTACACGTGTGTGATACAATAATCACTGCTTTTTTTTCTCAGCCTATGTAACTCTTACGACTTTTGCCCCACTGTTAGCACTGAAGTGCCTTGAGGCACATGGGTCACTATTGGCGACACTGCAAATCTTGCTATAAATTTCAGACCGAGTCAAAACTAAACATGTTTTGGGTGGAGACCAGCGTTTTGTTTGGACGAGCATAATGTAGCGTTTTGACAAGTGTGGCAAGTATCTATAGCCATTGTGACAAAAACAAAAGGGAGAAAGTGCGCCCTATACTGGGAACATCGCTAAAAGCCTACAGCACCTGGTATTCCTAGGCAGTCTCCCATCCAAGTACTAATCAGGCCAGACCCAGCTTAGCTTCCGAGATCAGACGAGATCGGGCGATCTTCGGGTAGTATGGCCGTAAGCCGAGAGGCAGTCCTCAGAATTCAATTTTTAAATGTGGCAAGCTGGTTGACAGGAACTTTCTGCAATGAGCTACACGTGTGTGATACAATAATCACTGCTCTTTTTCTCAGCCTATGTAACTCTTTGGACTTTTGCCCCACTGTTAGCACTGAAGTGCCTTGAGGCACATGGGTCACTGTTGGCGACACTGCAAATCTTGCTATAAATTTCAGACCGAGTCAAAACTAAACATGTTTTGGGTGGAGACCAGCGTATTGTTTGGACGAGCATAATGTAGCCTTTTGACAAGTGTGGCAAGTATCTATAGCCATTGTGAGAAAAACAAAAGGGAGAAAGTGCGCCCTATACTGGGAGCATCGCTAAAAGCCTACAGCACCTGGTATTCCTAGGCAGTCTCCCAACCCAGTACTAACCAGGCCAGACCCAGCTTAGCTTCCGAGATCAGACGAGATCGGGCGATCTTCGGGTAGTATGGCCGTAAGCCGAGACGCAGTACTCAGAATTCAATTTTTAAATGTGGCAAGCTGGTTGACAGGACCTTTCTGCAATGAGCTACACGTGTGTGATACAATAATCACTGCTCTTTTTCTCAGCCTATGTAACTCTTTGGACTTTTGCCCCACTGTTAGCACTGAAGTGCCTTGAGGCACATGGGTCACTGTTGGCGACACTGCAAATCTTGCTATAAATTTCAGACCGAGTCAAAACTAAACATGTTTTGGGTGGAGACCAGCGTTTTGTTTGGACGAGCATCATGTAGCGTTTTGACAAGTGTGGCAAGTATCTATAGCCATTGTGACAAAAACAAAAGGGAGAAAGTGCGCCCTATACTGGGAGCATCGCTAAAAGCCTACAGCACCTGGTATTCCTAGGCAGTCTCCCATCCAAGTACTAACCAGGCCAGACCCAGCTTAGCTTCCGAGATCAGACGAGATCGGGCGATCTTCGGGTAGTATGGCCGTAAGCCGAGATGCCGTCCTCAGAATTCAATTTTTAAATGTGGCAAGCTGGTTGACAGGACCTTTCTGCAATGAGCTACACGTGTGTGATACAATAATCACTGCTCTTTTTCTCAGCCTATGTAACTCTTTGGACTTTTGCCCCACTGTTAGCACTGAAGTGCCTTGAGGCACATGGGTCACTGTTGGCGACACTGCAAATCTTGCTATAAATTTCAGACCGAGTCAAAACTAAACAAACATGTTTTGGGTGGAGACCAGCGGTTTGTTTGGGCGAGCATAATGTAGCGTTTTGACAAGTGTGGCAAGTATCTATAGCCATTGTGAAAAAAACAAAAGGGAGAAAGTGCGCCCTATACTGGGAGCATCGCTAAAAGCCTACAGCACCTGGTATTCCTAGGCAGTCTCCCAACCCAGTACTAACCAGGCCAGACCCAGCTTAGCTTCCGAGTTCAAACGAGATCGGGCGATCTTCGGGTAGTATGGCCGTAAGCCGAGAGGCTGTCCTCAGAATTAAATTTTTAAATGTGGCAAGCTGGTTGACAGGAGCTTTCTGCAATGAGCTACACGTGTGTGATACAATAATCACTGCTCTTTTTCTCAGCCTATGTAACTCTTTGGACTTTTGCCCCAATGTTAGCACTGAAGTGCCTTGAGGCACATGGGTCACTGTTGGCGACACTGCAAATCTTGCTATAAATTTCAGACCGAGTCAAAACTAAACAAACATGTTTTGGGTGGAGACCAGCGGTTTGTTTGGACGAGCATAATGCAGCGTTTTGACAAGTGTGGCAAGTATCTATAGCCATTGTGAAAAAAACAAAAGGGAGAAAGTGCGCCCTATACTGGGAGCATCGCTAAAAGCCTACAGCACCTGGTATTCCTAGGCAGTCTCCCAACCCAGTACTAACCAGGCCAGACCCAGCTTAGCTTCCGAGATCAGACGAGATCGGGCGATCTTCGGGTAGTATGGCCGTAAGCCGAGAGGCAGTCCTCAGAATTCAATTTTTAAATGTGGCAAGCTGGTTGACAGGACCTTTCTGCAATGAGCTACACGTGTGTGATACAATAATCACTGCTTTTTTTTCTCAGCCTATGTAACTCTTACGACTTTTGCCCCACTGTTAGCACTGAAGTGCCTTGAGGCACATGGGTCACTATTGGCGACACTGCAAATCTTGCTATAAATTTCAGACCGAGTCAAAACTAAACATGTTTTGGGTGGAGACCAGCGTTTTGTTTGGACGAGCATAATGTAGCGTTTTGACAAGTGTGGCAAGTATCTATAGCCATTGTGACAAAAACAAAAGGGAGAAAGTGCGCCCTATACTGGGAACATCGCTAAAAGCCTACAGCACCTGGTATTCCTAGGCAGTCTCCCATCCAAGTACTAATCAGGCCAGACCCAGCTTAGCTTCCGAGATCAGACGAGATCGGGCGATCTTCGGGTAGTATGGCCGTAAGCCGAGAGGCAGTCCTCAGAATTCAATTTTTAAATGTGGCAAGCTGGTTGACAGGAACTTTCTGCAATGAGCTACACGTGTGTGATACAATAATCACTGCTCTTTTTCTCAGCCTATGTAACTCTTTGGACTTTTGCCCCACTGTTAGCACTGAAGTGCCTTGAGGCACATGGGTCACTGTTGGCGACACTGCAAATCTTGCTATAAATTTCAGACCGAGTCAAAACTAAACATGTTTTGGGTGGAGACCAGCGTATTGTTTGGACGAGCATAATGTAGCCTTTTGACAAGTGTGGCAAGTATCTATAGCCATTGTGAGAAAAACAAAAGGGAGAAAGTGCGCCCTATACTGGGAGCATCGCTAAAAGCCTACAGCACCTGGTATTCCTAGGCAGTCTCCCATCCAAGTACTAACCAGGCCAGACCCAGCTTAGCTTCCGAGATCAGACGAGATCGGGCGATCTTCGGGTAGTATGGCCGTAAGCCGAGACGCAGTACTCAGAATTCAATTTTTAAATGTGGCAAGCTGGTTGACAGGACCTTTCTGCAATGAGCTACACGTGTGTGATACAATAATCACTGCTCTTTTTCTCAGCCTATGTAACTCTTTGGACTTTTGCCCCAATGTTAGCACTGAAGTGCCTTGAGGCACATGGGTCACTGTTGGCAACACTGCAAATCTTGCTATAAATTTCAGACCGAGTCAAAACTAAACAAACATGTTTTGGGTGGAGACCAGCGTTTTGTTTGGACGAGCATAATGTAGCGTTTTGACAAGTGTGGCAAGTATCTATAGCCATTGTGAGAAAAACAAAAGGGAGAAAGTGCGCCCTATACTGGGAGCATCGCTAAAAGCCTACAGCACCTGGTATTCCTAGGCAGTCTCCCATCCAAGTACTAACCAGGCCAGACCCAGCTTAGCTTCCGAGATCAGACGAGATCGGGCGATCTTCGGGTAGTATGGCCGTAAGCCGAGAGGCAGTCCTCAGAATTCAACTTTTAAATGTGGCAAGCTGGTTGACAGGACCTTTCTGCAATGAGCTACACGTGTGTGATACAATAATCACTGCTCTTTTTCTCAGCCTATGTAACTCTTTGGACTTTTGCCCCACTGTTAGCACTGAAGTGCCTTGAGGCACATGGGTCACTGTTGGCGACACTGCAAATCTTGCTATAAATTTCAGACCGAGTCAAAACTAAACATGTTTTGGGTGGAGACCAGCGTTTTGTTTGGACGAGCATAATGTAGCGTTTTGACAAGTCTGGCAAGTATCTATAGCCATTGTGAGAAAAACAAAAGGGAGAAAGTGCGCCCTATACGGGGAGCATCGCTAAAAGCCTACAGCACCTGGTATTCCTAGGCAGTCTCCCATCCAAGTACTAACCAGGCCAGACCCAGCTTAGCTTCCGAGATCAGACGAGATCGGGCGATCTTCCGGTAGTATGGCCGTAAGCCGAGAGGCAGTCCTCAGAATTCAATTTTTAAATGTGGCAAGCTGGTTGACAGGACCTTTCTGCAATGAGCTACACGTGTGTGATACAATAATCACTGCTCTTTTTCTCAGCCTATGTAACTCTTTGGACTTTTGCCCCACTGTTAGCACTGAAGTGCCTTGAGGCACATGGGTCACTGTTGGCAACACTGCAAATCTTGCTATAAATTTCAGACCGAGTCAAAACTAAACAAACATGTTTTGGGTGGAGACCAGCGGTTTGTTTGGACGAGCATAATGTAGCGTTTTGACAAGTGTGGCAAATATCTATAGCCATTGTGAAAAAAACAAAAGGGAGAAAGTGCGCCCTATACTGGTAGCATCGCTAAAAGCCTACAGCACCTGGTATTCCTAGGGAGTCTCCCAACCAAGTACTAACCAGGCCAGACCCAGCTTAGCTTCCGAGATCAGACGAGATCGGGCGATCTTCGGGTAGTATGGCCGTAAGCCGAGAGGCAGTCCTCAGAATTCAACTTTTAAATGTGGCAAGCTGGTTGACAGGACCTTTCTGCAATGAGCTACACGTGTGTGATACAAAAATCACTGCTCTTTTTCTCAGCCTATGTAACTCTTTGGACTTTTGCCCCACTGTTAGCACTGAAGTGCCTTGAGGCACATGGGTCACTGTTGGCGACACTGCAAATCTTGCTATAAATTTCAGACCGAGTCAAAACTAAACATGTTTTGGGTGGAGACCAGCGTATTGTTTGGACGAGCATAATGTAGCCTTTTGACAAGTGTGGCAAGTATCTATAGCCATTGTGAGAAAAACAAAAGGGAGAAAGTGCGCCCTATACTGGGAGCATCGCTAAAAGCCTACAGAGCCTGGTATTCCTAGGCAGTCTCCCATCCAAGTACTAACCAGGCCAGACCCAGCTTAGCTTCCGAGATCAGACGAGATCGGGCGATCTTCGGGTAGTATGGCCGTAAGCCGAGACGCAGTACTCAGAATTCAATTTTTAAATGTGGCAAGCTGGTTGACAGGACCTTTCTGCAATGAGCTACACGTGTGTGATACAATAATCACTGCTCTTTTTCTCAGCCTATGTAACTCTTTGGACTTTTGCCCCAATGTTAGCACTGAAGTGCCTTGAGGCACATGGGTCACTGTTGGCAACACTGCAAATCTTGCTATAAATTTCAGACCGAGTCAAAACTAAACAAACATGTTTTGGGTGGAGACCAGCGTTTTGTTTGGACGAGCATAATGTAGCGTTTTGACAAGTGTGGCAAGTATCTATAGCCATTGTGAGAAAAACAAAAGGGAGAAAGTGCGCCCTATACTGGGAGCATCGCTAAAAGCCTACAGCACCTGGTATTCCTAGGCAGTCTCCCATCCAAGTACTAACCAGGCCAGACCCAGCTTAGCTTCCGAGATCAGACGAGATCGGGCGATCTTCGGGTAGTATGGCCGTAAGCCGAGAGGCAGTCCTCAGAATTCAACTTTTAAATGTGGCAAGCTGGTTGACAGGACCTTTCTGCAATGAGCTACACGTGTGTGATACAATAATCACTGCTCTTTTTCTCAGCCTATGTAACTCTTTGGACTTTTGCCCCACTGTTAGCACTGAAGTGCCTTGAGGCACATGGGTCACTGTTGGCGACACTGCAAATCTTGCTATAAATTTCAGACCGAGTCAAAACTAAACATGTTTTGGGTGGAGACCAGCGTATTGTTTGGACGAGCATAATGTAGCCTTTTGACAAGTGTGGCAAGTATCTATAGCCATTGTGAGAAAAACAAAAGGGAGAAAGTGCGCCCTATACTGGGAGCATCGCTAAAAGCCTACAGCACCTGGTATTCCTAGGCAGTCTCCCATCCAAGTACTAACCAGGCCAGACCCAGCTTAGCTTCCGAGATCAGACGAGATCGGGCGATCTTCGGGTAGTATGGCCGTAAGCCGAGACGCAGTACTCAGAATTCAATTTTTAAATGTGGCAAGCTGGTTGACAGGACCTTTCTGCAATGAGCTACACGTGTGTGATACAATAATCACTGCTCTTTTTCTCAGCCTATGTAACTCTTTGGACTTTTGCCCCAATGTTAGCACTGAAGTGCCTTGAGGCACATGGGTCACTGTTGGCAACACTGCAAATCTTGCTATAAATTTCAGACCGAGTCAAAACTAAACAAACATGTTTTGGGTGGAGACCAGCGTTTTGTTTGGACGAGCATAATGTAGCGTTTTGACAAGTGTGGCAAGTATCTATAGCCATTGTGAGAAAAACAAAAGGGAGAAAGTGCGCCCTATACTGGGAGCATCGCTAAAAGCCTACAGCACCTGGTATTCCTAGGCAGTCTCCCATCCAAGTACTAACCAGGCCAGACCCAGCTTAGCTTCCGAGATCAGACGAGATCGGGCGATCTTCGGGTAGTATGGCCGTAAGCCGAGAGGCAGTCCTCAGAATTCAACTTTTAAATGTGGCAAGCTGGTTGACAGGACCTTTCTGCAATGAGCTACACGTGTGTGATACAATAATCACTGCTCTTTTTCTCAGCCTATGTAACTCTTTGGACTTTTGCCCCACTGTTAGCACTGAAGTGCCTTGAGGCACATGGGTCACTGTTGGCGACACTGCAAATCTTGCTATAAATTTCAGACCGAGTCAAAACTAAACATGTTTTGGGTGGAGACCAGCGTTTTGTTTGGACGAGCATAATGTAGCGTTTTGACAAGTCTGGCAAGTATCTATAGCCATTGTGAGAAAAACAAAAGGGAGAAAGTGCGCCCTATACGGGGAGCATCGCTAAAAGCCTACAGCACCTGGTATTCCTAGGCAGTCTCCCATCCAAGTACTAACCAGGCCAGACCCAGCTTAGCTTCCGAGATCAGACGAGATCGGGCGATCTTCCGGTAGTATGGCCGTAAGCCGAGAGGCAGTCCTCAGAATTCAATTTTTAAATGTGGCAAGCTGGTTGACAGGACCTTTCTGCAATGAGCTACACGTGTGTGATACAATAATCACTGCTCTTTTTCTCAGCCTATGTAACTCTTTGGACTTTTGCCCCACTGTTAGCACTGAAGTGCCTTGAGGCACATGGGTCACTGTTGGCAACACTGCAAATCTTGCTATAAATTTCAGACCGAGTCAAAACTAAACAAACATGTTTTGGGTGGAGACCAGCGGTTTGTTTGGACGAGCATAATGTAGCGTTTTGACAAGTGTGGCAAATATCTATAGCCATTGTGAAAAAAACAAAAGGGAGAAAGTGCGCCCTATACTGGTAGCATCGCTAAAAGCCTACAGCACCTGGTATTCCTAGGGAGTCTCCCAACCAAGTACTAACCAGGCCAGACCCAGCTTAGCTTCCGAGATCAGACGAGATCGGGCGATCTTCGGGTAGTATGGCCGTAAGCCGAGAGGCAGTCCTCAGAATTCAACTTTTAAATGTGGCAAGCTGGTTGACAGGACCTTTCTGCAATGAGCTACACGTGTGTGATACAAAAATCACTGCTCTTTTTCTCAGCCTATGTAACTCTTTGGACTTTTGCCCCACTGTTAGCACTGAAGTGCCTTGAGGCACATGGGTCACTGTTGGCGACACTGCAAATCTTGCTATAAATTTCAGACCGAGTCAAAACTAAACATGTTTTGGGTGGAGACCAGCGTATTGTTTGGACGAGCATAATGTAGCCTTTTGACAAGCGTGGCAAGTATCTATAGCCATTGTGAGAAAAACAAAAGGGAGAAAGTGCGCCCTATACTGGGAGCATCGCTAAAAGCCTACAGAGCCTGGTATTCCTAGGCAGTCTCCCATCCAAGTACTAACCAGGCCAGACCCAGCTTAGCTTCCGAGATCAGACGAGATCGGGCGATCTTCGGGTAGTATGGCCGTAAGCCGAGACGCAGTACTCAGAATTCAATTTTTAAATGTGGCAAGCTGGTTGACAGGACCTTTCTGCAATGAGCTACACGTGTGTGATACAATAATCACTGCTCTTTTTCTCAGCCTATGTAACTCTTTGGACTTTTGCCCCAATGTTAGCACTGAAGTGCCTTGAGGCACATGGGTCACTGTTGGCAACACTGCAAATCTTGCTATAAATTTCAGACCGAGTCAAAACTAAACAAACATGTTTTGGGTGGAGACCAGCGTTTTGTTTGGACGAGCATAATGTAGCGTTTTGACAAGTGTGGCAAGTATCTATAGCCATTGTGAGAAAAACAAAAGGGAGAAAGTGCGCCCTATACTGGGAGCATCGCTAAAAGCCTACAGCACCTGGTATTCCTAGGCAGACTCCCATCCAAGTACTAACCAGGCCAGAGCCAGCTTAGCTTCCGAGATCAGACGAGATCGGGCGATCTTCGGGTAGTATGGCCGTAAGCCGAGAGGCAGTCCTCAGAATTCAACTTTTAAATGTGGCAAGCTGGTTGACAGGACCTTTCTGCAATGAGCTACACGTGTGTGATACAATAATCACTGCTCTTTTTCTCAGCCTATGTAACTCTTTGGACTTTTGCCCCACTGTTAGCACTGAAGTGCCTTGAGGCACATGGGTCACTGTTGGCGACACTGCAAATCTTGCTATAAATTTCAGACCGAGTCAAAACTAAACATGTTTTGGGTGGAGACCAGCGTTTTGTTTGGACGAGCATCATGTAGCGTTTTGACAAGTGTGGCAAGTATCTATAGCCATTGTGACAAAAACAAAAGGGAGAAAGTGCGCCCTATACTGGGAGCATCGCTAAAAGCCTACAGCACCTGGTATTCCTAGGCAGTCTCCCATCCAAGTACTAACCAGGCCAGACCCAGCTTAGCTTCCGAGATCAGACGAGATCGGGCGATCTTCGGGTAGTATGGCCGTAAGCCGAGATGCCGTCCTCAGAATTCAATTTTTAAATGTGGCAAGCTGGTTGACAGGACCTTTCTGCAATGAGCTACACGTGTGTGATACAATAATCACTGCTCTTTTTCTCAGCCTATGTAACTCTTTGGACTTTTGCCCCACTGTTAGCACTGAAGTGCCTTGAGGCACATGGGTCACTGTTGGCGACACTGCAAATCTTGCTATAAATTTCAGACCGAGTCAAAACTAAACAAACATGTTTTGGGTGGAGACCAGCGGTTTGTTTGGGCGAGCATAATGTAGCGTTTTGACAAGTGTGGCAAGTATCTATAGCCATTGTGAAAAAAACAAAAGGGAGAAAGTGCGCCCTATACTGGGAGCATCGCTAAAAGCCTACAGCACCTGGTATTCCTAGGCAGTCTCCCAACCCAGTACTAACCAGGCCAGACCCAGCTTAGCTTCCGAGTTCAAACGAGATCGGGCGATCTTCGGGTAGTATGGCCGTAAGCCGAGAGGCTGTCCTCAGAATTAAATTTTTAAATGTGGCAAGCTGGTTGACAGGAGCTTTCTGCAATGAGCTACACGTGTGTGATACAATAATCACTGCTCTTTTTCTCAGCCTATGTAACTCTTTGGACTTTTGCCCCAATGTTAGCACTGAAGTGCCTTGAGGCACATGGGTCACTGTTGGCGACACTGCAAATCTTGCTATAAATTTCAGACCGAGTCAAAACTAAACAAACATGTTTTGGGTGGAGACCAGCGGTTTGTTTGGACGAGCATAATGCAGCGTTTTGACAAGTGTGGCAAGTATCTATAGCCATTGTGAAAAAAACAAAAGGGAGAAAGTGCGCCCTATACTGGGAGCATCGCTAAAAGCCTACAGCACCTGGTATTCCTAGGCAGTCTCCCAACCCAGTACTAACCAGGCCAGACCCAGCTTAGCTTCCGAGATCAGACGAGATCGGGCGATCTTCGGGTAGTATGGCCGTAAGCCGAGAGGCAGTCCTCAGAATTCAATTTTTAAATGTGGCAAGCTGGTTGACAGGACCTTTCTGCAATGAGCTACACGTGTGTGATACAATAATCACTGCTTTTTTTTCTCAGCCTATGTAACTCTTACGACTTTTGCCCCACTGTTAGCACTGAAGTGCCTTGAGGCACATGGGTCACTATTGGCGACACTGCAAATCTTGCTATAAATTTCAGACCGAGTCAAAACTAAACATGTTTTGGGTGGAGACCAGCGTTTTGTTTGGACGAGCATAATGTAGCGTTTTGACAAGTGTGGCAAGTATCTATAGCCATTGTGACAAAAACAAAAGGGAGAAAGTGCGCCCTATACTGGGAACATCGCTAAAAGCCTACAGCACCTGGTATTCCTAGGCAGTCTCCCATCCAAGTACTAATCAGGCCAGACCCAGCTTAGCTTCCGAGATCAGACGAGATCGGGCGATCTTCGGGTAGTATGGCCGTAAGCCGAGATGCCGTCCTCAGAATTCAATTTTTAAATGTGGCAAGCTGGTTGACAGGACCTTTCTGCAATGAGCTACACGTGTGTGATACAATAATCACTGCTCTTTTTCTCAGCCTATGTAACTCTTTGGACTTTTGCCCCAATGTTAGCACTGAAGTGCCTTGAGGCACATGGGTCACTGTTGGCGACACTGCAAATCTTGCTATAAATTTCAGACCGAGTCAAAACTAAACAAACATGTTTTGGGTGGAGACCAGCGGTTTGTTTGGGCGAGCATAATGTAGCGTTTTGACAAGTGTGGCAAGTATCTATAGCCATTGTGAAAAAAACAAAAGGGAGAAAGTGCGCCCTATACTGGGAGCATCGCTAAAAGCCTACAGCACCTGGTATTCCTAGGCAGTCTCCCAACCCAGTACTAACCAGGCCAGACCCAGCTTAGCTTCCGAGTTCAAACGAGATCGGGCGATCTTCGGGTAGTATGGCCGTAAGCCGAGAGGCTGTCCTCAGAATTAAATTTTTAAATGTGGCAAGCTGGTTGACAGGAGCTTTCTGCAATGAGCTACACGTGTGTGATACAATAATCACTGCTCTTTTTCTCAGCCTATGTAACTCTTTGGACTTTTGCCCCAATGTTAGCACTGAAGTGCCTTGAGGCACATGGGTCACTGTTGGCGACACTGCAAATCTTGCTATAAATTTCAGACCGAGTCAAAACTAAACAAACATGTTTTGGGTGGAGACCAGCGGTTTGTTTGGACGAGCATAATGCAGCGTTTTGACAAGTGTGGCAAGTATCTATAGCCATTGTGAAAAAAACAAAAGGGAGAAAGTGCGCCCTATACTGGGAGCATCGCTAAAAGCCTACAGCACCTGGTATTCCTAGGCAGTCTCCCAACCCAGTACTAACCAGGCCAGACCCAGCTTAGCTTCCGAGATCAGACGAGATCGGGCGATCTTCGGGTAGTATGGCCGTAAGCCGAGAGGCAGTCCTCAGAATTCAATTTTTAAATGTGGCAAGCTGGTTGACAGGACCTTTCTGCAATGAGCTACACGTGTGTGATACAATAATCACTGCTTTTTTTTCTCAGCCTATGTAACTCTTACGACTTTTGCCCCACTGTTAGCACTGAAGTGCCTTGAGGCACATGGGTCACTATTGGCGACACTGCAAATCTTGCTATAAATTTCAGACCGAGTCAAAACTAAACATGTTTTGGGTGGAGACCAGCGTTTTGTTTGGACGAGCATAATGTAGCGTTTTGACAAGTGTGGCAAGTATCTATAGCCATTGTGACAAAAACAAAAGGGAGAAAGTGCGCCCTATACTGGGAACATCGCTAAAAGCCTACAGCACCTGGTATTCCTAGGCAGTCTCCCATCCAAGTACTAATCAGGCCAGACCCAGCTTAGCTTCCGAGATCAGACGAGATCGGGCGATCTTCGGGTAGTATGGCCGTAAGCCGAGAGGCAGTCCTCAGAATTCAATTTTTAAATGTGGCAAGCTGGTTGACAGGAACTTTCTGCAATGAGCTACACGTGTGTGATACAATAATCACTGCTCTTTTTCTCAGCCTATGTAACTCTTTGGACTTTTGCCCCACTGTTAGCACTGAAGTGCCTTGAGGCACATGGGTCACTGTTGGCGACACTGCAAATCTTGCTATAAATTTCAGACCGAGTCAAAACTAAACATGTTTTGGGTGGAGACCAGCGTATTGTTTGGACGAGCATAATGTAGCCTTTTGACAAGTGTGGCAAGTATCTATAGCCATTGTGAGAAAAACAAAAGGGAGAAAGTGCGCCCTATACTGGGAGCATCGCTAAAAGCCTACAGCACCTGGTATTCCTAGGCAGTCTCCCATCCAAGTACTAACCAGGCCAGACCCAGCTTAGCTTCCGAGATCAGACGAGATCGGGCGATCTTCGGGTAGTATGGCCGTAAGCCGAGACGCAGTACTCAGAATTCAATTTTTAAATGTGGCAAGCTGGTTGACAGGACCTTTCTGCAATGAGCTACACGTGTGTGATACAATAATCACTGCTCTTTTTCTCAGCCTATGTAACTCTTTGGACTTTTGCCCCAATGTTAGCACTGAAGTGCCTTGAGGCACATGGGTCACTGTTGGCAACACTGCAAATCTTGCTATAAATTTCAGACCGAGTCAAAACTAAACAAACATGTTTTGGGTGGAGACCAGCGTTTTGTTTGGACGAGCATAATGTAGCGTTTTGACAAGTGTGGCAAGTATCTATAGCCATTGTGAGAAAAACAAAAGGGAGAAAGTGCGCCCTATACTGGGAGCATCGCTAAAAGCCTACAGCACCTGGTATTCCTAGGCAGTCTCCCATCCAAGTACTAACCAGGCCAGACCCAGCTTAGCTTCCGAGATCAGACGAGATCGGGCGATCTTCGGGTAGTATGGCCGTAAGCCGAGAGGCAGTCCTCAGAATTCAACTTTTAAATGTGGCAAGCTGGTTGACAGGACCTTTCTGCAATGAGCTACACGTGTGTGATACAATAATCACTGCTCTTTTTCTCAGCCTATGTAACTCTTTGGACTTTTGCCCCACTGTTAGCACTGAAGTGCCTTGAGGCACATGGGTCACTGTTGGCGACACTGCAAATCTTGCTATAAATTTCAGACCGAGTCAAAACTAAACATGTTTTGGGTGGAGACCAGCGTTTTGTTTGGACGAGCATAATGTAGCGTTTTGACAAGTCTGGCAAGTATCTATAGCCATTGTGAGAAAAACAAAAGGGAGAAAGTGCGCCCTATACGGGGAGCATCGCTAAAAGCCTACAGCACCTGGTATTCCTAGGCAGTCTCCCATCCAAGTACTAACCAGGCCAGACCCAGCTTAGCTTCCGAGATCAGACGAGATCGGGCGATCTTCCGGTAGTATGGCCGTAAGCCGAGAGGCAGTCCTCAGAATTCAATTTTTAAATGTGGCAAGCTGGTTGACAGGACCTTTCTGCAATGAGCTACACGTGTGTGATACAATAATCACTGCTCTTTTTCTCAGCCTATGTAACTCTTTGGACTTTTGCCCCACTGTTAGCACTGAAGTGCCTTGAGGCACATGGGTCACTGTTGGCAACACTGCAAATCTTGCTATAAATTTCAGACCGAGTCAAAACTAAACAAACATGTTTTGGGTGGAGACCAGCGGTTTGTTTGGACGAGCATAATGTAGCGTTTTGACAAGTGTGGCAAATATCTATAGCCATCGTGAAAAAAACAAAAGGGAGAAAGTGCGCCCTATACTGGTAGCATCGCTAAAAGCCTACAGCACCTGGTATTCCTAGGCAGTCTCCCAACCAAGTACTAACCAGGCCAGACCCAGCTTAGCTTCCGAGATCAGACGAGATCGGGCGATCTTCGGGTAGTATGGCCGTAAGCCGAGAGGCAGTCCTCAGAATTCAACTTTTAAATGTGGCAAGCTGGTTGACAGGACCTTTCTGCAATGAGCTACACGTGTGTGATACAAAAATCACTGCTCTTTTTCTCAGCCTATGTAACTCTTTGGACTTTTGCCCCACTGTTAGCACTGAAGTGCCTTGAGGCACATGGGTCACTGTTGGCGACACTGCAAATCTTGCTATAAATTTCAGACCGAGTCAAAACTAAACATGTTTTGGGTGGAGACCAGCGTATTGTTTGGACGAGCATAATGTAGCCTTTTGACAAGTGTGGCAAGTATCTATAGCCATTGTGAGAAAAACAAAAGGGAGAAAGTGCGCCCTATACTGGGAGCATCGCTAAAAGCCTACAGCACCTGGTATTCCTAGGCAGTCTCCCATCCAAGTACTAACCAGGCCAGACCCAGCTTAGCTTCCGAGATCAGACGAGATCGGGCGATCTTCGGGTAGTATGGCCGTAAGCCGAGACGCAGTACTCAGAATTCAATTTTTAAATGTGGCAAGCTGGTTGACAGGACCTTTCTGCAATGAGCTACACGTGTGTGATACAATAATCACTGCTCTTTTTCTCAGCCTATGTAACTCTTTGGACTTTTGCCCCAATGTTAGCACTGAAGTGCCTTGAGGCACATGGGTCACTGTTGGCAACACTGCAAATCTTGCTATAAATTTCAGACCGAGTCAAAACTAAACAAACATGTTTTGGGTGGAGACCAGCGTTTTGTTTGGACGAGCATAATGTAGCGTTTTGACAAGTGTGGCAAGTATCTATAGCCATTGTGAGAAAAACAAAAGGGAGAAAGTGCGCCCTATACTGGGAGCATCGCTAAAAGCCTACAGCACCTGGTATTCCTAGGCAGTCTCCCATCCAAGTACTAACCAGGCCAGACCCAGCTTAGCTTCCGAGATCAGACGAGATCGGGCGATCTTCGGGTAGTATGGCCGTAAGCCGAGAGGCAGTCCTCAGAATTCAACTTTTAAATGTGGCAAGCTGGTTGACAGGACCTTTCTGCAATGAGCTACACGTGTGTGATACAATAATCACTGCTCTTTTTCTCAGCCTATGTAACTCTTTGGACTTTTGCCCCACTGTTAGCACTGAAGTGCCTTGAGGCACATGGGTCACTGTTGGCGACACTGCAAATCTTGCTATAAATTTCAGACCGAGTCAAAACTAAACATGTTTTGGGTGGAGACCAGCGTTTTGTTTGGACGAGCATAATGTAGCGTTTTGACAAGTCTGGCAAGTATCTATAGCCATTGTGAGAAAAACAAAAGGGAGAAAGTGCGCCCTATACGGGGAGCATCGCTAAAAGCCTACAGCACCTGGTATTCCTAGGCAGTCTCCCATCCAAGTACTAACCAGGCCAGACCCAGCTTAGCTTCCGAGATCAGACGAGATCGGGCGATCTTCCGGTAGTATGGCCGTAAGCCGAGAGGCAGTCCTCAGAATTCAATTTTTAAATGTGGCAAGCTGGTTGACAGGACCTTTCTGCAATGAGCTACACGTGTGTGATACAATAATCACTGCTCTTTTTCTCAGCCTATGTAACTCTTTGGACTTTTGCCCCACTGTTAGCACTGAAGTGCCTTGAGGCACATGGGTCACTGTTGGCAACACTGCAAATCTTGCTATAAATTTCAGACCGAGTCAAAACTAAACAAACATGTTTTGGGTGGAGACCAGCGGTTTGTTTGGACGAGCATAATGTAGCGTTTTGACAAGTGTGGCAAATATCTATAGCCATTGTGAAAAAAACAAAAGGGAGAAAGTGCGCCCTATACTGGTAGCATCGCTAAAAGCCTACAGCACCTGGTATTCCTAGGGAGTCTCCCAACCAAGTACTAACCAGGCCAGACCCAGCTTAGCTTCCGAGATCAGACGAGATCGGGCGATCTTCGGGTAGTATGGCCGTAAGCCGAGAGGCAGTCCTCAGAATTCAACTTTTAAATGTGGCAAGCTGGTTGACAGGACCTTTCTGCAATGAGCTACACGTGTGTGATACAAAAATCACTGCTCTTTTTCTCAGCCTATGTAACTCTTTGGACTTTTGCCCCACTGTTAGCACTGAAGTGCCTTGAGGCACATGGGTCACTGTTGGCGACACTGCAAATCTTGCTATAAATTTCAGACCGAGTCAAAACTAAACATGTTTTGGGTGGAGACCAGCGTATTGTTTGGACGAGCATAATGTAGCCTTTTGACAAGTGTGGCAAGTATCTATAGCCATTGTGAGAAAAACAAAAGGGAGAAAGTGCGCCCTATACTGGGAGCATCGCTAAAAGCCTACAGAGCCTGGTATTCCTAGGCAGTCTCCCATCCAAGTACTAACCAGGCCAGACCCAGCTTAGCTTCCGAGATCAGACGAGATCGGGCGATCTTCGGGTAGTATGGCCGTAAGCCGAGACGCAGTACTCAGAATTCAATTTTTAAATGTGGCAAGCTGGTTGACAGGACCTTTCTGCAATGAGCTACACGTGTGTGATACAATAATCACTGCTCTTTTTCTCAGCCTATGTAACTCTTTGGACTTTTGCCCCAATGTTAGCACTGAAGTGCCTTGAGGCACATGGGTCACTGTTGGCAACACTGCAAATCTTGCTATAAATTTCAGACCGAGTCAAAACTAAACAAACATGTTTTGGGTGGAGACCAGCGTTTTGTTTGGACGAGCATAATGTAGCGTTTTGACAAGTGTGGCAAGTATCTATAGCCATTGTGAGAAAAACAAAAGGGAGAAAGTGCGCCCTATACTGGGAGCATCGCTAAAAGCCTACAGCACCTGGTATTCCTAGGCAGACTCCCATCCAAGTACTAACCAGGCCAGAGCCAGCTTAGCTTCCGAGATCAGACGAGATCGGGCGATCTTCGGGTAGTATGGCCGTAAGCCGAGAGGCAGTCCTCAGAATTCAACTTTTAAATGTGGCAAGCTGGTTGACAGGACCTTTCTGCAATGAGCTACACGTGTGTGATACAATAATCACTGCTCTTTTTCTCAGCCTATGTAACTCTTTGGACTTTTGCCCCACTGTTAGCACTGAAGTGCCTTGAGGCACATGGGTCACTGTTGGCGACACTGCAAATCTTGCTATAAATTTCAGACCGAGTCAAAACTAAACATGTTTTGGGTGGAGACCAGCGTTTTGTTTGGACGAGCATAATGTAGCGTTTTGACAAGTCTGGCAAGTATCTATAGCCATTGTGAGAAAAACAAAAGGGAGAAAGTGCGCCCTATACGGGGAGCATCGCTAAAAGCCTACAGCACCTGGTATTCCTAGGCAGTCTCCCATCCAAGTACTAACCAGGCCAGACCCAGCTTAGCTTCCGAGATCAGACGAGATCGGGCGATCTTCCGGTAGTATGGCCGTAAGCCGAGAGGCAGTCCTCAGAATTCAATTTTTAAATGTGGCAAGCTGGTTGACAGGACCTTTCTGCAATGAGCTACACGTGTGTGATACAATAATCACTGCTCTTTTTCTCAGCCTATGTAACTCTTTGGACTTTTGCCCCACTGTTAGCACTGAAGTGCCTTGAGGCACATGGGTCACTGTTGGCAACACTGCAAATCTTGCTATAAATTTCAGACCGAGTCAAAACTAAACAAACATCTTTTGGGTGGAGACCAGCGGTTTGTTTGGACGAGCATAATGTAGCGTTTTGACAAGTGTGGCAAATATCTATAGCCATTGTGAAAAAAACAAAAGGGAGAAAGTGCGCCCTATACTGGTAGCATCGCTAAAAGCCTACAGCACCTGGTATTCCTAGGCAGTCTCCCAACCAAGTACTAACCAGGCCAGACCCAGCTTAGCTTCCGAGATCAGACGAGATCGGGCGATCTTCGGGTAGTATGGCCGTAAGCCGAGAGGCAGTCCTCAGAATTCAATTTTTAAATGTGGCAAGCTGGTTGACAGGACCTTTCTGCAATGAGCTACACGTGTGTGATACAATAATCACTGCTTTTTTTTCTCAGCCTATGTAACTCTTACGACTTTTGCCCCACTGTTAGCACTGAAGTGCCTTGAGGCACATGGGTCACTATTGGCGACACTGCAAATCTTGCTATAAATTTCAGACCGAGTCAAAACTAAACATGTTTTGGGTGGAGACCAGCGTCGTGTTTGGACGAGCATAATGTAGCGTTTTGACAAGTGTGGCAAGTATCTATAGCCATTGTGACAAAAACAAAAGGGAGAAAGTGCGCCCTATACTGGGAGCATCGCTAAAAGCCTACAGCACCTGGTATTCCTAGGCAGTCTCCCATCCAAGTACTAATCAGGCCAGACACAGCTTAGCTTCCGAGATCAGACGAGATCGGGCGATCTTCGGGTAGTATGGCCGTAAGCCGAGAGGCAGTCCTCAGAATTCAACTTTTAAATGTGGCAAGCTGGTTGACAGGACCTTTCTGCAATGAGCTACACGTGTGTGATACAAAAATCACTGCTCTTTTTCTCAGCCTATGTAACTCTTTGGACTTTTGCCCCACTGTTAGCACTGAAGTGCCTTGAGGCACATGGGTCACTGTTGGCGACACTGCAAATCTTGCTATAAATTTCAGACCGAGTCAAAACTAAACATGTTTTGGGTGGAGATCAGCGTTTTGTTTGGACGAGCATAATGTAGCGTTTTGACAAGTGTGGCAAGTATCTATAGCCATTGTGAGAAAAACAAAAGGGAGAAAGTGCGCCCTATACTGGGAGCATCGCTAAAAGCCTACAGCACCTGGTATTCCTAGGCAGTCTCCCATCCAAGTACTAACCAGGCCAGACCCAGCTTAGCTTCCGAGATCAGACGAGATCGGGCGATCTTCCGGTAGTATGGCCGTAAGCCGAGAGGCAGTCCTCAGAATTAAATTTTTAAATGTGGCAAGCTGGTTGACAGGACCTTTCTGCAATGAGCTACACGTGTGTGATACAATAATCACTGCTCTTTTTCTCAGCCTATGTAACTCTTTGTACTTTTGCCCCACTGTTAGCACTGAAGTGCCTTGAGGCACATGGGTCACTGTTGGCGACACTGCAAATCTTGCTATAAATTTCAGACCGAGTCAAAACTAAACTTGTTTTGGGTGTAGAACAGCGTTTTGTTTGGACGAGCATAATGTAGCGTTTTGACAAGTGTGGCAAGTATCTATAGCCATTGTGACAAAAACAAAAGGGAGAAAGTGCGCCCTATACTGCGAGCATCGCTAAAAGCCTACAGCACCTGGTGTTCCTAGGCAGTCTCCCATCCAAGTACTAACCAGGCCAGACCCAGCTTAGCTTCCGAGATCAGACGAGATCGGGTAATCTTCGGGTAGTATGGCCGTAAGCCGAGAGGCAATCCTCAGAATTCAATTTTTAAATGTGGCAAGCTGGTTGACAGGACCTTTCTGCAATGAGCTACACTTGTGTGATACAATAATTACTGCTCTTTTTCTCAGCCTATGTAACTCTTTGGACTTTTGCCCCACTGTTAGCACTGAAGTGCCTTGAGGCACATGGGTCACTGTTGGCGACACTGCAAATCTTGCTATAAATTTCAGACCGAGTCAAAACTAAACATGTTTTGGGTGGAGACCAGCGTTTTGTTTGGACGAGCATAATGTAGCGTTTTGACAAGTGTGGCAAGTATCTATAGCCATTGTGAGAAAAACAAAAGGGAGAAAGTGCGCCCTATACTGGGAGCATCGCTAAAAGCCTACGGCACTTGGTATTCCTAGGCAGTCTCCCAACCAAGTACTAACCAGGCCACACCCAGCTTAGCTTCCGAGATCAGACGAGATCGGGCGATCTTCAGGTAGTATGGCCGTAAGCCGAGACGCAGTCCTCAGAATTCAATTTTTAAATGTGGCAAGCTGGTTGACAGGACCTTTCTGCAATGAGCTACACGTGTGTGATACAATAATCACTGCTTTTTTTTCTCAGCCTATGTAACTCTTACGACTTTTGCCCCACTGTTAGCACTGAAGTGCCTTGAGGCACATGGGTCACTATTGGCGACACTGCAAATCTTGCTATTAATTTCAGACTGAGTCAAAACCAAACATGTTTTGGGTGGAGACCAGCGTTTTGTTCGGACGAGCATAATGTAGCGTTTTGACAAGTGTGGCAAGTATCTATAGCCATTGTGACAAAAACAAAAGGGAGAAAGTGCGCCCTATACTGGTAGCATCGCTAAAAGCCTACAGCACCTGGTATTCCTAGGCAGTCTCCCAACCAAGTACTAACCAGGCCAGACCCAGCTTAGCTTCCGAGATCAGAGAGATCGGGCGATCTTCGGGTAGTATGGCCGTAAGCCGAGAGGCAGTCCTCAGAATTCAACTTTTAAATGTGGCAAGCTGGTTGACAGGACCTTTCTGCAATGAGCTACACGTGTGTGATACAATAATCACTGCTCTTTTTCTCAGCCTATGTAACTCTTTGGACTTTTGCCCCACTGTTAGCACTGAAGTGCCTTGAGGCACATGGGTCACTGTTGGCGACACTGCAAATCTTGCTAAAAATATCAGACCGAGTCAAAACTATACTTGTTTTGGGTGGAGACCAGCGTTTTGTTTGGACGAGCATAATGTAGCGTTTTGACAAGTGTGGCAAGTATCAATAGCCATTGTGACAAAAACATAAGGGAGAAAGTGCGCCCTATACTGGTAGCATCGCTAAAAGCCTACAGCACCTGGTATTCCTAGGCAGTCTCCCAACCAAGTACTAACCAGGCCAGACCCAGCTTAGCTTCCGAGATCAGACGAGATCGGGCGATCTTCGGGTAGTATGGCCGTAAGCCGAGAGGCAGTCCTCAGAATTAAATTTTTAAATGTGGCAAGCTGGTTGACAGGACCTTTCTGCAAAGAGCTACACGTGTGTGATACAATAATCACTGCTCTTTTTCTCAGCCTATGTAACTCTTTGGACTTTTGCCCCACTGTTAGCACTGAAGTGCCTTGAGGCACATGGGTCACTGTTGGCGACACTGCAAATCTTGCTATAAATTTCAGACCGAGTCAAAACTAAACATGTTTTGGGTGGAGACCAGCGTTTAGTTTGGACGAGCATAATGGAGCGTTTTGACAAGTGTGGCAAGTATCTATAGCCATTGTGACAAAAACAAAAGGGAGAAAGTGTGCCCTATACTGGGAGCATCGCTAAAAGCCTACAGCACCTGGTATTCCTAGGTAGTCTCCCAACCAAGTCCTAACCAGGGCAGACCCAGCTTAGCTTCCGAGATCAGACGAGATCGGGCGATCTTCGGGTAGTATGGCCGTAAGCCGAGAGGCTTTCCTCAGAATTCAATTTTTAAATGTGGCAAGCTGGTTGACAGGACCTTTCTGCAATGAGCTACACGTGTGTGATACAATAATCACTGCTCTTTTTCTCAGCCTATGTATCTCTTTGGACTTTTGCCCCACTGTTAGCACTGAAGTGCTTTGAGGCACATGGGTCACTGTTGGCGACACTGCAAATCTTGCTATAAATTTCAGACCGAGTCAAAACTAAACAAACATGTTTTGGGTGGAGACCAGCGGTTTGTTTGGACGAGCATAATGTAGCGTTTTGACAAGTGTGGCAAGTATCTCTAGCCATTGTGAAAAAAACAAAAGGGAGAAAGTGCGCCCTATACTGGTAGCATCGCTAAAAGCCTACAGCACCTGGTATTCCTAGGCAGCCTCCCAACCAAGAACTAACCAGGACAGACCCAGCTTAGCTTCCGAGATCAGACGAGATCGGGCGATCTTCGGGTAGTATGGCCGTAAGCCGAGAGGCAGTCCTCAGAATTAAATTTTTAAATGTGGCAAGCTGGTTGACAGGACCTTTCTGCAATGAGCTACACGTGTGTGATAGAATAATCACTGCTCTTTTTCTCAGCCTATGTAACTCTTTGGACTTTTGCCCCACTGTTAGCACTGAAGTGCCTTGAGGCACATGGGTCACTGTTGGCGACACTGCAAATCTTGCTATAAATTTCAGACCGAGTCAAAACTAAACAAACATGTTTTGGGTGGAGACCAGCGGTTTGTTTGGGCGAGCATAATGTAGCGTTTTGACAAGTGTGGCAAGTATCTATAGCCATTGTGAAAAAAACAAAAGGGAGAAAGTGCGCCCTATACTGGTAGCATCGCTAAAAGCCTACGGCACCTGGTATTCCTAGGCAGTCTCCCAACCAAGTACTAACCAGGCCAGACCCAGCTTAGCTTCCGAGATCAGACGAGATCGGGCGATCTTCGGGTAGTATGGCCGTAAGCCGAGAGGCTGTCCTCAGAATTAAATTTTTAAATGTGGCAAGCTGGTTGACAGGACCTTTCTGCAATGAGCTACACGTGTGTGATACAATAATCACTGCTCTTTTTCTCAGCTTATGTAACTCTTTGGACTTTTGCCCCACTGTTAGCACTGAAGTGCCTTGAGGCACATGGGTCACTGTTGGCGACACTGCAAATCTTGCTATAAATTTCAGACCGAGTCAAAACTAAACTTGTTTTGGTTGGAGACCAGCATTTTGTTTGGACGAGCATAATGTAGCGTTTTGACAAGTGTGGCAAGTATCAATAGCCATTGTGACAAAAACAAAAGGGAGAAAGTGCGCCCTATACTGGGAGCATCGCTAAAAGCCTACAGCACCTGGTATTCCTAGGCAGTCTCCCAACCAAGTACTAACCAGGCCAGACCCAGCTTAGCTTCCGAGATCAGACGAGATCGGGCGATCTTCGGGTAGTATGGCCGTAAGCCGAGAGGTAGTCCTCAGAATTCAATTTTTAAATGTGGCAAGCTGGTTGACAGGACCTTTCTGCAATGAGCTACACGTGTGTGATACAATAATCACTGCTCTTTTTCTCAGCCTATGTAACTCTTTGGACTTTTGCCCCACTGTTAGCACTGAAGTGCCTTGAGGCACATGGGTCACTGTTGGCGACACTGCAAATCTTGCTATAAATTTCAGACCGAGTCAAAACTAAACTTGTTTTGGGTGGAGACCAGCGTTTTGTTTGGACGAACATAATGTAGCGTTTTGACAAGTGTGGCAAGTATCTATAGCCATTGTGACAAAAACAAAAGGGAGAAAGTGCGCCCTACACTGGGAGCATCGCTAAAAGCCTACAGCACCTGGTATTCCTAGGCAGCCTCCCAACCAAGAACTAACCAGGACAGACCCAGCTTAGCTTCCGAGATCAGACGAGATCGGACGATCTTCGGGTAGTATGGCCGTAAGGCGAGATGCAGTCCTCAGAATTCAATTTTTAAATGTGGCAAGCTGGTTGACAGGACCTTTCTGCAATGAGCTACACGTGTGTGATACAATAATCACTGCTCTTTTTCTCAGCCTATGTAACTCTTTGGACTCTTGGCCCACTGTTAGCACTGAAGTGCCTTGAGGCACATGGGTGACTGTTGGCGACACTGCAAATCTTGCTATAAATTTCAGACCGAGTCAAAACTAAACATGTTTTGGGTGGAGACCAGTGTTTTGTTTGGACGAGCATAAACGTAGCGTTTTGACAAGTGTGGCAAGTATCTAGAGCCATAGTGACAAAAACAAAAGGGAGAAAGTGCGCCCTATACTGGGAGCATCGCTAAAAGCCTACAGCACCTGGTATTCCTAGGCAGTCTCCCATCCAAGTACTAACCAGGCCGGACCCAGCTTAGCTTCCGAGATCAGACGAGATCGGGGGATCTTCGGGTAGTATGGCCGTAAGCCGAGAGGCAGTCTTCAGAATTCAATTTTTGAATGTGGCAAGCTGGTTGACAGGACCTTTCTGCAATGAGCTACATGTGTGTGATACAATAATCACTGCTCTTTTTCTCAGCCTATGTAACTCTTTAGACTTTTGCCCCACTGTTAGCACTGAAGTGCCTTGAGGCACATGGGTCACTGTTGGCGACACTGCAAATCTTGCTATAAATTTCAGACCGAGTCAAAACTAAACATGTTTTGGGTGGAGACCAGCGTTTTGTTTGGACGAGCATAATGTAGCGTTTTGACAAGTGTGGCAAGTATCTATAGCCATTGTGAAAAAAACAAAAGGGGGAAAGTGCGCCCTATACTGGTAGCATCGCTAAAAGCTTACAGCACCTGGTATTCCTAGGCAGTCTCCCAACCAAGTACTAACCAGGCCAGACCCAGCTTAGCTTCCGAGATCAGACGAGATGGGGCGATCTTCGGGTAGTATGGCCGTAAGCCGAGAGGCAGTCCTCAGAATTCAATTTTTAAATGTGGCAAGCTGGTTGACAGGACCTTTCTGCAATGAGCTACACGTGTGTGATACAATAATCACTGCTCTTTTTCTCAGCCTATGTAACTCTTTGGACTTTTGCCCCACTGTTAGCACTGAAGTGCCTTGAGGCACATGGGTCACTGTTGGCGACACTGCAAATCTTGCTAAAAATATCAGACCGAGTCAAAACTATACTTGTTTTGGGTGGAGACCAGCGTTTTGTTTGGACGAGCATAATGTAGCGTTTTGACAAGTGTGGCAAGTATCAATAGCCATTGTGACAAAAACATAAGGGAGAAAGTGCGCCCTATACTGGTAGCATCGCTAAAAGCCTACAGCACCTGGTATTCCTAGGCAGTCTCCCAACCAAGTACTAACCAGGCCAGACCCAGCTTAGCTTCCGAGATCAGACGAGATCGGGCGATCTTCGGGTAGTATGGCCGTAAGCCGAGAGGCAGTCCTCAGAATTACATTTTTAAATGTGGCAAGCGGGTTGACAGGACCTTTCTGCAAAGAGCTACACGTGTGTGATACAATAATCACTGCTCTTTTTCTGAGCCTATGTAACTCTTTGGACTTTTGCCCCACTGTTAGCACTGAAGTGCCTTGAGGCACATGGGTCACTGTTGGCGACACTGCAAATCTTGCTATAAATTTCAGACCGAGTCAAAACTAAACATGTTTTGGGTGGAGACCAGCGTTTAGTTTGGACGAGCATAATGGAGCGTTTTGACAAGTGTGGCAAGTATCTATAGCCATTGTGACAAAAACAAAAGGGAGAAAGTGTGCCCTATACTGGGAGCATCGCTAAAAGCCTACAGCACCTGGTATTCCTAGGCAGTCTCCCAACCAAGTCCTAACCAGGGCAGACCCAGCTTAGCTTCCGAGATCAGACGAGATCGGGCGATCTTCGGGTAGTATGGCCGTAAGCCGAGAGGCTGTCCTCAGAATTCAATTTTTAAATGTGGCAAGCTGGTTGACAGGACCTTTCTGCAATGAGCTACACGTGTGTGATACAATAATCACTGCTCTTTTTCTCAGCCTATGTAACTTTTTGGACTTTTGCCCCACTGTTAGCACTGAAGTGCCTTGAGGCACATGGGTCACTGTTGGTGACACTGCAAATCTTGCTATAAATTTCAGACCGAGTCAAAACTAAACTTGTTTTGGGTGGAGAACAGCGTTTTGTTTGGACAATTATAAACGTAGCGTTTTGACAAGTGTGGCAAATATCTATAGCAATTGTGACAAAAACAAAAGGGAGAAAGTGCGCCCTATACTGGGAGCATCGCTAAAAGCCTACAGCACCTGGTATTCCTAGGCAGTCTCCCAGCCAAGTACTAACCAGGCCAGACCCAGCATAGCTTCCGAGCTCAGACGAGATCGGGCGATCTTCGGGTAGTATGGCCGTAAGCCGAGACGCAGTCCTCAGACTTCAATTTTTAAATGTGGGAAGCTGGTTGACAGGACCTTTCTGCAATGAGCTACACGTGTGTGATACAATAATCACTGCTCTTTTTCTCAGCCTATGTAACTCTTTGGACTTTTGCCCCACTGTTAGCACTGAAGTGCCTTGAGGCACATGGGTCACTGTTGGCGACACTGCAAATCTTGCTATAAATTTCAGACCGAGTCAAAACTAAACAAACATGTTTTGGGTGGAGACCAGCGGTTTGTTTGGACGAGCATAATGTAGCGTTTTGACAAGTGTGGCAAGTATCTATAGCCATTGTGACAAAAACAAAAGGGAGAAAGTGCGCCCTATACTGGGAGCATCGCTAAAAGCCTACAGCACCTGGTATTCCTAGGCAGTCTCCCATCCAAGTACTAACCAGGCCAGACCCAGCTTAGCTTCAGAGATCAGACGAGATCGGGCGATCTTCGGGTAGTATGGCCGTAAGCCGAGACGCAGTCCTCAGAATTCAATTTTTTAATGTGGCAAGCTGGTTGACAGGACCTTTCTGCAATGAGCTACACGTGTGTGATACAATAATCACTGCTCTTTTTCTCAATCTATGTAACTCTTTGGACTTTTGGCCCACTGTTAGCACTGAAGTGCCTTGAGGCACATGGGTGACTGTTGGCGACACTGCAAATCTTGCTATAAATTTCAGACCGAGTCAAAACTAAACATGTTTTGGGTGGAGACCAGCGTTTTGTTTGGACGAGCATAATGTAGCGTTTTGACAAGTGTGGCAAGTAACTATAGCCATTGTGACAAAAACAAAAGGGAGAAAGTGCGCCCTATACTGGGAGCATCGCTAAAAGCCTACAGCACCTGGTATTCCTAGGCAGTCTCCCATCCAAGTACTAACCAGGCCAGACCCAGCTTAGCTTCCGAGATCAGACGAGATCAGGCGATCTTCGGGTAGTATGGCCGTAAGCCGAGAGGGAGTCCTCAGAATTCAATTTTTAAATGTGGCAAGCTGGTTGACAGGACCTTTCTGCAATGAGCTACACGTGTGTGATACAATAATCACTGCTCTTTTTCTTAGCCTATGTAACTCTTTGGACTTTTGCCCCACTGTTAGCACTGAAGTGCCTTGAGGCACATGGGTCACTGTTGGCGACACTGCAAATCTTGCTATAAATTTCAGACCGAGTCAAAACTGAACAAACATGTTTTGGGTGGAGACCAGCGGTTTGTTTGGACGAGCATAATGTAGCGTTTTGACAAGTGTGGCAAGTATCTATAGCCATTGTGAAAAAAACAATAGGGAGAAAGTGCGCCCTATACTGGGAGCATCGCTAAAAGCCTACAGCACCTGGTATTCCTAGGCAGTCACACATCCAAGTACTAACCAGGCCAGACCCAGCTTAGCTTCCGAGATCAGACGAGATCGGGCGATCTTCGGGTAGTATGGCCGTAAGCCGAGAGGCAGTCCTCAGAATTCAATTTTTAAATGTGGCAAGCTGGTTGACAGGACCTTTCTGCAATGAGCTACACCTGTGTGATACAATAATCACTGCTCTTTTTCTCAGCCTATGTAACTCTTTGGACTTTTGCCCCACTGTTAGCACTGAAGTGCCTTGAGGCACATGGGTCACTGTTGGCGACACTGCAAATCTTGCTATAAATTTCAGACCGAGTCAAAACTAAACATGTTTTGGGTGGAGACCAGTGTTTTGTTTGGACAAGCATAAACGTAGCGTTTTGACAAGTGTGGCAAGTATCTATAGCCATTGTGACAAAAACAAAAGGGAGAAAGTGCGCCCTATACTGGGAGCATCGCTAAAAGCCTACAGCACCTGGTATTCCTAGGCAGTCTCCCATCCAAGTACTAACCAGACCAGACCCAGCTGAGCTTCCGAGCTCAGACGAGATCGGGCGATATTCGGGTAGTATGGCCGTAAGCCGAGACGCAGTCCTCAGACTTCAATTTTTAAATGTGGCAAGCTGGTTGACAGGACCTTTCTACAATGAGCTACACGTGTGTGATACAATAATCACTACTCTTTTTCTCAGCCTATGTAACTCTTTGGACTTTTGCCCCACTGTTAGCACTGAAGTGCCTTGAGGCACATGGGTCACTGTTGGCGACACTGCAAATCTTGTTATAAATTTCAGACCAAGTCAAAACTAAACAAACATGTTTTGGGTGGAGACCAGCGGTTTGTTTGGGCGAGCATAATGTAGCGTTTTGACAAGTGTGGCAAGTATCTATAGCCATTGTGAAAAAAACAAAAGGGAGAAAGTGCGCCCTATACTGGTAGCATCGCTAAAAGCCTACAGCACCTGGTATTCCTAGGCAGCCTCCCAACCAAGTACTAACCAGGACAGACCCAGCTTAGCTTCCGAGATCAGACGAGATCAGGCGATCTTCGGGTAGTATGGCGGTAAGCCGAGAGGCAGTCCTCAGAATTAAATTTTTAAATGTGGCAAGCTGGTTGACAGGACCTTTCTGCAATCAGCTACACGTGTGTGATACAATAATCACTGCTCTTTTACTCAGCCTATGTAACTCTTTGGACTTTTGCCCCACTGTTAGCACTGAAGTGCCTTGAGGCACATGGGTCACTGTTGGCGACACTGCAAATCTTGCTATAAATTTCAGACCGAGTCAAAACTAAACTTGTTTTGGGTGTAGAACAGCGTTTTGTTTGGACGAGCATAATGTAGCGTTTTGACAAGTGTGGCAAGTATCTATAGCCATTGTGACAAAAACAAAAGGGAGAAAGTGCGCCCTATACTGGGAGCATCGCTAAAAGCCTAAAGCACCTGGTATTCCTAGGCAGTCTCCCATCCAAGTACTAACCAGGCCAGACCCAGCTTAGCTTCCGAGATCAGAAGAGATCGGGCGATCTTCGGGTAGTATGGCCGTAAGCCGAGAGGCAATCCTTGAATTCAATTTTTAAATGTGGCAAGCTGGTTGACAGGACCTTTCTGCAATGAGCTACACGTGTGTGATACAATAATCACTGCTCTTTTTCTCAGCTTATGTAACTCTTTGGACTTTTGCCCCACTGTTAGCACTGAAGTGCCTTGAGGCACATGGGTCACTGTTGGCGACACTGCAAATCTTGCTATAAATTTCAGACCGAATCAAAACTAAACATTTTTTGGGTGGAGACCAGTGTTTTGTTTGGACAAGCATAAACGTAGCGTTTTGACAAGTGTGGCAAGTATCTATAGCCATTGTGACAAAAACAAAAGGGAGAAAGTGCGCCCTATACTGGGAGCATCGCTAAAAGCCTACAGCACCTGGTATTCCTAGGCAGTCTCCCATCCAAGTACTAACCAGGCAAGACCCAGCTTAGCTTCCGAGCTCAGACGAGATCGGGCGATCTTCGGGTAGTATGGCCGTAAGCCGAGACGCAGTCCTCAGACTTCAATTTTTAAATGTGGGAAGCTGGTTGACAGGACCTTTCTGCAATGAGCTACACGTGTGTGATACAATAATCACTACTCTTTTTCTCAGCCTATGTAACTCTTTGAACTTTTGCCCCACTGTTAGCACTGAAGTGCCTTGAGGCACATGGGTCACTGTTGGCGACACTGCAAATCTTGCTATAAATTTCAGACCGAGTCAAAACTAAACATGTTTTGGGTGGAGACCAGCGTTTTGTTTGGACGAGCATAATGTAGCGTTTTGACAAGTGTGGCAAGTATCTATAGCCATTGTGACAAAAACAAAAGGGAGAAAGTGCGCCCTATACTGGGAGCATCGCTAAAAGCTTACAGCACCTGGTATTCCTAGGCAGTCTCCCATCCAAGTACTAACCAGGCCAGACCCAGCTTAGCTTCCGAGATCAGACGAGATCGGGCGATCTTCGGGTAGTATGGCGGTAAGCCGAGAGGCAGTCCTCAGAATTAAATTTTTAAATGTGGCAAGCTGGTTGACAGGACCTTTCTGCAATTAGCTACACGTGTGTGATACAATAATCACTGCTCTTTTTCTCAGCCTATGTAACTCTTTGGACTTTTGCCCCACTGTTAGCACTGAAGTGCCTTGAGGCACATGGGTCACTGTTGGCGACACTGCAAATCTTGCTATAAATTTCAGACCGAGTCAAAACTAAACAAACATGTTTTGGGTGGAGACCAGCGGTTTGTTTGGACGAGCATAATGTAGCGTTTTGACAAGTGTGGCAAGTATCTATAGCCATTGTGACAAAAACAAAAGGGAGAAAGTGCGCCCTATACTGGGAGCATCGCTAAAAGCCTACAGCACCTGGTATTCCTAGGCAGTCTCCCATCCAAGTACTAACCAGGCCAGACCCAGCTTAGCTTCCGAGATCAGACGAGATCGGGCGATCTTCGGGTAGTATGGCCGTAAGCCGAGACGCAGTCCTCAGAATTCAATTTTTTAATGTGGCAAGCTGGTTGACAGGACCTTTCTGCAATGAGCTACACGTGTGTGATACAATAATCACTTTTCTTTTTCTCAATCTATATAACTCTTTGGACTCTTGGCCCACTAGTAGCACTGAAGTGCCTTGAGGCACATGGGTGACTGTTGGCGACACTGCAAATCTTGCTATAAATTTCAGACCGAGTCAAAACTAAACATGTTTTGGGTGGAGACCAGCGTTTTGTTTGGACGAGCATAATGTAGCGTTTTGACAAGTGTGGCAAGTAACTATAGCCATTGTGACAAAAACAAAAGGGAGAAAGTGCGCCCTATACTGGGAGCATCGCTAAAAGCCTACAGCACCTGGTATTCCTAGGCAGTCTCCCATCCAAGTACTAACCAGGCCAGACCCAGCTTAGCTTCCGAGATCAGACGAGATCAGGCGATCTTCGGGTAGTATGGCCGTAAGGCGAGAGGGAGTCCTCAGAATTCAATTTTTAAATGTGGCAAGCTGGTTGACAGGACCTTTCTGCAATGAGCTACACGTGTGTGATACAATAATCACTGCTCTTTTTCTTAGCCTATGTAACTCTTTGGACTTTTGCCCCACTGTTAGCACTGAAGTGCCTTGAGGCACATGGGTCACTGTTGGCGACACTGCAAATCTTGCTATAAATTTCAGACCGAGTCAAAACTAAACAAACATGTTTTGGGTGGAGACCAGCGGTTTGTTTGGACGAGCATAATGTAGCGTTTTGACAAGTGTGGCAAGTATCTATAGCCATTGTGAAAAAAACAAAAGGGAGAAAGTGCGCCCTATACTGGGAGCATCGCTAAAAGCCTACAGCACCTGGTATTCCTAGGCAGTCTCCCATCCAAGTACTAACCAGGCCAGACCCAGCTTAGCTTCCGAGATCAGACGAGATCGGGCGATCTTCGGGTAGTATGGCCGTAAGCCGAGAGGCAGTCCTCAGAATTCAATTTTTAAATGTGGCAAGCTGGTTGACAGGACCTTTCTGCAATGAGCTACACCTGTGTGATACAATAATCACTGCTCTTTTTCTCAGCCTATGTAACTCTTTGGACTTTTGCCCCACTGTTAGCACTGAAGTGCCTTGAGGCACATGGGTCACTGTTGGCGACACTGCAAATCTTGCTATAAATTTCAGACCGAGTCAAAACTAAACATGTTTTGGGTGGAGACCAGTGTTTTGTTTGGACAAGCATAAACGTAGCGTTTTGACAAGTGTGGCAAGTATCTATAGCCATTGTGACAAAAACAAAAGGGAGAAAGTGCGCCCTATACTGGGAGCATCGCTAAAAGCCTACAGCACCTGGTATTCCTAGGCAGTCTCCCATCCAAGTACTAACCAGACCAGACCCAGCTGAGCTTCCGAGCTCAGACGAGATCGGGCGATATTCGGGTAGCATGGCCGTAAGCCGAGACGCAGTCCTCAGACTTCAATTTTTAAATGTGGCAAGCTGGTTGACAGGACCTTTCTACAATGAGCTACACGTGTGTGATACAATAATCACTACTCTTTTTCTCAGCCTATGTAACTCTTTGGACTTTTGCCCCACTGTTAGCACTGAAGTGCCTTGAGGCACATGGGTCACTGTTGGCGACACTGCAAATCTTGTTATAAATTTCAGACCAAGTCAAAACTAAACAAACATGTTTTGGGTGGAGACCAGCGGTTTGTTTGGGCGAGCATAATGTAGCGTTTTGACAAGTGTGGCAAGTATCTATAGCCATTGTGAAAAAAACAAAAGGGAGAAAGTGCGCCCTATACTGGTAGCATCGCTAAAAGCCTACAGCACCTGGTATTCCTAGGCAGCCTCCCAACCAAGTACTAACCAGGACAGACCCAGCTTAGCTTCCGAGATCAGACGAGATCAGGCGATCTTCGGGTAGTATGGCCGTAAGCCGAGATGCAGTCCTCAGAATTCAATTTTTAAATGTGGCAAGCTGGTTGACAGGACCTTTCTGCAATCAGCTACACGTGTGTGATACAATAATCACTGCTCTTTTACTCAGCCTATGTAACTCTTTGGACTTTTGCCCCACTGTTAGCACTGAAGTGCCTTGAGGCACATGGGTCACTGTTGGCGACACTGCAATCTTGCTATAAATTTCAGACCGAGTCAAAACTAAACTTGTTTTGGGTGTAGAACAGCGTTTTGTTTGGACGAGCATAATGTAGCGTTTTGACAAGTGTGGCAAGTATCTATAGCCATTGTGACAAAAACAAAAGGGAGAAAGTGCGCCCTATACTGGGAGCATCGCTAAAAGCCTACAGCACCTGGTATTCCTAGGCAGTCTCCCATCCAAGTACTAACCAGGCCAGACCCAGCTTAGCTTCCGAGATCAGACGAGATCGGGCGATCTTCGGGTAGTATGGCCGTAAGCCGAGAGGCAATCCTTGAATTCAATTTTTAAATGTGGCAAGCTGGTTGACAGGACCTTTCTGCAATGAGCTACACGTGTGTGATACAATAATCACTGCTCTTTTTCTCAGCTTATGTAACTCTTTGGACTTTTGCCCCACTGTTAGCACTGAAGTGCCTTGAGGCACATGGGTCACTGTTGGCGACACTGCAAATCTTGCTATAAATTTCAGACCGAATCAAAACTAAACATTTTTTGGGTGGAGACCAGTGTTTTGTTTGGACAAGCATAAACGTAGCGTTTTGACAAGTGTGGCAAGTATCTATAGCCATTGTGACAAAAACAAAAGGGAGAAAGTGCGCCCTATACTGGGAGCATCGCTAAAAGCCTACAGCACCTGGTATTCCTAGGCAGTCTCCCATCCAAGTACTAACCAGGCAAGACCCAGCTTAGCTTCCGAGCTCAGACGAGATCGGGCGATCTTCGGGTAGTATGGCCGTAAGCCGAGACGCAGTCCTCAGACTTCAATTTTTAAATGTGGGAAGCTGGTTGACAGGACCTTTCTGCAATGAGCTACACGTGTGTGATACAATAATCACTACTCTTTTTCTCAGCCTATGTAACTCTTTGAACTTTTGCCCCACTGTTAGCACTGAAGTGCCTTGAGGCACATGGGTCACTGTTGGCGACACTGCAAATCTTGCTATAAATTTCAGACCGAGTCAAAACTAAACATGTTTTGGGTGGAGACCAGCGTTTTGTTTGGACGAGCATAATGTAGCGTTTTGACAAGTGTGGCAAGTATCTATAGCCATTGTGACAAAAACAAAAGGGAGAAAGTGCGCCCTATACTGGGAGCATCGCTAAAAGCTTACAGCACCTGGTATTCCTAGGCAGTCTCCCATCCAAGTACTAACCAGGCCAGACCCAGCTTAGCTTCCGAGATCAGACGAGATCGGGCGATCTTCGGGTAGTATGGCGGTAAGCCGAGAGGCAGTCCTCAGAATTAAATTTTTAAATGTGGCAAGCTGGTTGACAGGACCTTTCTGCAATTAGCTACACGTGTGTGATACAATAATCACTGCTCTTTTTCTCAGCCTATGTAACTCTTTGGACTTTTGCCCCACTGTTAGCACTGAAGTGCCTTGAGGCACATGGGTCACTGTTGGCGACACTGCAAATCTTGCTATAAATTTCAGACCGAGTCAAAACTAAACAAACATGTTTTGGGTGGAGACCAGCGGTTTGTTTGGACGAGCATAATGTAGCGTTTTGACAAGTGTGGCAAGTATCTATAGCCATTGTGACAAAAACAAAAGGGAGAAAGTGCGCCCTATACTGGGAGCATCGCTAAAAGCCTACAGCACCTGGTATTCCTAGGCAGTCTCCCATCCAAGTACTAACCAGGCCAGACCCAGCTTAGCTTCCGAGATCAGACGAGATCGGGCGATCTTCGGGTAGTATGGCCGTAAGCCGAGACGCAGTCCTCAGAATTCAATTTTTTAATGTGGCAAGCTGGTTGACAGGACCTTTCTGCAATGAGCTACACGTGTGTGATACAATAATCACTGCTCTTTTTCTCAATCTATATAACTCTTTGGACTCTTGGCCCACTAGTAGCACTGAAGTGCCTTGAGGCACATGGGTGACTGTTGGCGACACTGCAAATCTTGCTATAAATTTCAGACCGAGTCAAAACTAAACATGTTTTGGGTGGAGACCAGCGTTTTGTTTGGACGAGCATAATGTAGCGTTTTGACAAGTGTGGCAAGTAACTATAGCCATTGTGACAAAAACAAAAGGGAGAAAGTGCGCCCTATACTGGGAGCATCGCTAAAAGCCTACAGCACCTGGTATTCCTAGGCAGTCTCCCATCCAAGTACTAACCAGGCCAGACCCAGCTTAGCTTCCGAGATCAGACGAGATCAGGCGATCTTCGGGTAGTATGGCCGTAAGGCGAGAGGGAGTCCTCAGAATTCAATTTTTAAATGTGGCAAGCTGGTTGACAGGACCTTTCTGCAATGAGCTACACGTGTGTGATACAATAATCACTGCTATTTTTCTTAGCCTATGTAACTCTTTGGACTTTTGCCCCACTGTTAGCACTGAAGTGCCTTGAGGCACATGGGTCACTGTTGGCGACACTGCAAATCTTGCTATAAATTTCAGACCGAGTCAAAACTAAACAAACATGTTTTGGGTGGAGACCAGCGGTTTGTTTGGACGAGCATAATGTAGCGTTTTGACAAGTGTGGCAAGTATCTATAGCCATTGTGAAAAAAACAAAAGGGAGAAAGTGCGCCCTATACTGGGAGCATCGCTAAAAGCCTACAGCACCTGGTATTCCTAGGCAGTCTCCCATCCAAGTACTAACCAGGCCAGACCCAGCTTAGCTTCCGAGATCAGACGAGATCGGGCGATCTTCGGGTAGTATGGCGGTAAGCCGAGAGGCAGTCCTCAGAATTAAATTTTTAAATGTGGCAAGCTGGTTGACAGGACCTTTCTGCAATTAGCTACACGTGTGTGATACAATAATCACTGCTCTTTTTCTCAGCCTATGTAACTCTTTGGACTTTTGCCCCACTGTTAGCACTGAAGTGCCTTGAGGCACATGGGTCACTGTTGGCGACACTGCAAATCTTGCTATAAATTTCAGACCGAGTCAAAACTAAACAAACATGTTTTGGGTGGAGACCAGCGGTTTGTTTGGACGAGCATAATGTAGCGTTTTGACAAGTGTGGCAAGTATCTATAGCCATTGTGACAAAAACAAAAGGGAGAAAGTGCGCCCTATACTGGGAGCATCGCTAAAAGCCTACAGCACCTGGTATTCCTAGGCAGTCTCCCATCCAAGTACTAACCAGGCCAGACCCAGCTTAGCTTCCGAGATCAGACGAGATCGGGCGATCTTCGGGTAGTATGGCCGTAAGCCGAGACGCAGTCCTCAGAATTCAATTTTTTAATGTGGCAAGCTGGTTGACAGGACCTTTCTGCAATGAGCTACACGTGTGTGATACAATAATCACTGCTCTTTTTCTCAATCTATATAACTCTTTGGACTCTTGGCCCACTAGTAGCACTGAAGTGCCTTGAGGCACATGGGTGACTGTTGGCGACACTGCAAATCTTGCTATAAATTTCAGACCGAGTCAAAACTAAACATGTTTTGGGTGGAGACCAGCGTTTTGTTTGGACGAGCATAATGTAGCGTTTTGACAAGTGTGGCAAGTAACTATAGCCATTGTGACAAAAACAAAAGGGAGAAAGTGCGCCCTATACTGGGAGCATCGCTAAAAGCCTACAGCACCTGGTATTCCTAGGCAGTCTCCCATCCAAGTACTAACCAGGCCAGACCCAGCTTAGCTTCCGAGATCAGACGAGATCAGGCGATCTTCGGGTAGTATGGCCGTAAGGCGAGAGGGAGTCCTCAGAATTCAATTTTTAAATGTGGCAAGCTGGTTGACAGGACCTTTCTGCAATGAGCTACACGTGTGTGATACAATAATCACTGCTATTTTTCTTAGCCTATGTAACTCTTTGGACTTTTGCCCCACTGTTAGCACTGAAGTGCCTTGAGGCACATGGGTCACTGTTGGCGACACTGCAAATCTTGCTATAAATTTCAGACCGAGTCAAAACTAAACAAACATGTTTTGGGTGGAGACCAGCGGTTTGTTTGGACGAGCATAATGTAGCGTTTTGACAAGTGTGGCAAGTATCTATAGCCATTGTGAAAAAAACAAAAGGGAGAAAGTGCGCCCTATACTGGGAGCATCGCTAAAAGCCTACAGCACCTGGTATTCCTAGGCAGTCTCCCATCCAAGTACTAACCAGGCCAGACCCAGCTTAGCTTCCGAGATCAGACGAGATCGGGCGATCTTCGGGTAGTATGGCCGTAAGCCGAGAGGCAGTCCTCAGAATTCAATTTTTAAATGTGGCAAGCTGGTTGACAGGACCTTTCTGCAATGAGCTACACCTGTGTGATACAATAATCACTGCTCTTTTTCTCAGCCTATGTAACTCTTTGGACTTTTGCCCCACTGTTAGCACTGAAGTGCCTTGAGGCACATGGGTCACTGTTGGCGACACTGCAAATCTTGCTATAAATTTCAGACCGAGTCAAAACTAAACATGTTTTGGGTGGAGACCAGTGTTTTGTTTGGACAAGCATAAACGTAGCGTTTTGACAAGTGTGGCAAGTATCTATAGCCATTGTGACAAAAACAAAAGGGAGAAAGTGCGCCCTATACTGGGAGCATCGCTAAAAGCCTACAGCACCTGGTATTCCTAGGCAGTCTCCCATCCAAGTACTAACCAGACCAGACCCAGCTGAGCTTCCGAGCTCAGACGAGATCGGGCGATATTCGGGTAGTATGGCCGTAAGCCGAGACGCAGTCCTCAGACTTCAATTTTTAAATGTGGCAAGCTGGTTGACAGGACCTTTCTACAATGAGCTACACGTGTGTGATACAATAATCACTACTCTTTTTCTCAGCCTATGTAACTCTTTGGACTTTTGCCCCACTGTTAGCACTGAAGTGCCTTGAGGCACATGGGTCACTGTTGGCGACACTGCAAATCTTGCTATAAATTTCAGACCAAGTCAAAACTAAACAAACATGTTTTGGGTGGAGACCAGCGGTTTGTTTGGGCGAGCATAATGTAGCGTTTTGACAAGTGTGGCAAGTATCTATAGCCATTGTGAAAAAAACAAAAGGGAGAAAGTGCGCCCTATACTGGTAGCATCGCTAAAAGCCTACAGCACCTGGTATTCCTAGGCAGCCTCCCAACCAAGTACTAACCAGGACAGACCCAGCTGAGCTTCCGAGATCAGACGAGATCGGGCGATCTTCGGGTAGTATGGCCGTAAGCCGAGAGACAGTCCTCAGAATTCAATTTTTAAATGTGGCAAGCTGGTTGACAGGACCTTTCTGCAATGAGCTACACGTGTGTGATACAATAATCACTGCTCTTTTTCTCAGCCTATGTAACTCTTTGGACTTTTGCCCCACTGTTAGCACTGAAGTGCCTTGAGGCACATGGGTCACTGTTGGCGACACTGCAAATCTTGCTATAAATTTCAGACCGAGTCAAAACTAAACTTGTTTTGGGTGGAGACCAGCGTTTTGTTTGGACGAGCATAATGTAGCGTTTTGACAAGTGTGGCAAGTATCTATAGCCATTGTGACAAAAACTAAAGGGAGAAAGTGCGCCCTATACTGGGAGCATCGCTAAAAGCCTACAGCACCCGGTATTCCTAGGCAGTCTCCCATCCAAGTACTAACCAGGCCAGACCCAGCTTAGCTTCCGAGATCAGACGAGATCAGGCGATCTTCGGGTAGTATGGCCGTAAGCCGAGATGCAGTCCTCAGAATTCAATTTTTAAATGTGGCAAGCTGGTTGACAGGACCTTTCTGCAATCAGCTACACGTGTGTGATACAATAATCACTGCTCTTTTTCTCAGCCTATGTAACTCTTTGGACTTTTGCCCCACTGTTAGCACTGAAGTGCCTTGAGGCACATGGGTCACTGTTGGCGACACTGCAAATCTTGCTATAAATTTCAGACCGAGTCAAAACTAAACTTGTTTTGGGTGTAGAACAGCATTTTGTTTGGACGAGCATAATGTAGCGTTTTGACAAGTGTGGCAAGTATCTATAGCCATTGTGACAAAAACAAAAGGGAGAAAGTGCGCCCTATACTGGGAGCATCGCTAAAAGCCTACAGCACCTGGTATTCCTAGGCAATCTCCCATCCAAGTACTAACCAGGCCAGACCCAGCTTAGCTTCCGAGATCAGACGAGATCGGGCGATCTTCGGGTAGTATGGCCGTAAGCCGAGAGGCAATCCTTGAATTCAATTTTTAAATGTGGCAAGCTGGTTGACAGGACCTTTCTGCAATGAGCTACACGTGTGTGATACAATAATCACTGCTCTTTTTCTCAGCCTATGTAACTCTTTGGACTTTTGCCCCACTGTTAGCACTGAAGTGCCTTGAGGCACATGGGTCACTGTTGGCGACACTGCAAATCTTGCTATAAATTTCAGACCGAATCAAAACTAAACATTTTTTGGGTGGAGACCAGTGTTTTGTTTGGACAAGCATAAACGTAGCGTTTTGACAAGTGTGGCAAGTATCTATAGCCATTGTGACAAAAACAAAAGGGAGAAAGTGCGCCCTATACTGGGAGCATCGCTAAAAGCCTACAGCACCTGGTATTCCTAGGCAGTCTCCCATCCAAGTACTAACCAGGCAAGACCCAGCTTAGCTTCCGAGCTCAGACGAGATCGGGCGATCTTCGGGTAGTATGGCCGTAAGCCGAGACGCAGTCCTCAGACTTCAATTTTTAAATGTGGGAAGCTGGTTGACAGGACCTTTCTGCAATGAGCTATACGTGTGTGATACAATAATCACTACTCTTTTTCTCAGCCTATGTAACTCTTTGGACTTTTGCCCCACTGTTAGCACTGAAGTGCCTTGAGGCACATGGGTCACTGTTGGCGACACTGCAAATCTTGCTATAAATTTCAGACCGAGTCAAAACTAAACATGTTTTGGGTGGAGACCAGCGTTTTGTTTGGACGAGCATAATGTAGCGTTTTGACAAGTGTGGCAAGTATCTATAGCCATTGTGACAAAAACAAAAGGGAGAAAGTGTGCCCTATACTGGGAGCATCGCTAAAAGCTTACAGCACCTGGTATTCCTAGGCAGTCTCCCATCCAAGTACTAACCAGGCCAGACCCAGCTTAGCTTCCGAGATCAGACGAGATCGGGCGATCTTCGGGTAGTATGGCCGTAAGCCGAGAGGCAGTCCTCAGAATTAAATTTTTAAATGTGGCAAGCTGGTTGACAGGACCTTTCTGCAATTAGCTACACGTGTGTGATACAATAATCACTGCTCTTTTTCTCAGCCTATGTAACTCTTTGGACTTTTGCCCCACTGTTAGCACTGAAGTGCCTTGAGGCACATGGGTCACTGTTGGCGACACTGCAAATCTTGCTATAAATTTCAGACCGAGTCAAAACTAAACAAACATGTTTTGGGTGGAGACCAGCGGTTTGTTTGGACGAGCATAATGTAGCGTTTTGACAAGTGTGGCAAGTATCTATAGCCATTGTGACAAAAACAAAAGGGAGAAAGTGCGCCCTATACTGGGAGCATCGCTAAAAGCCTACAGCACCTGGTATTCCTAGGCAGTCTCCCATCCAAGTACTAACCAGGCCAGACCCAGCTTAGCTTCCGAGATCAGACGAGATCGGGCGATCTTCGGGTAGTATGGCCGTAAGCCGAGACGCAGTCCTCAGAATTCAATTTTTTAATGTGGCAAGCTGGTTGACAGGACCTTTCTGCAATGAGCTACACGTGTGTGATACAATAATCACTGCTCTTTTTCTCAATCTATGTAACTCTTTGGACTCTTGGCCCACTGTTAGCACTGAAGTGCCTTGAGGCACATGGGTGACTGTTGGCGACACTGCAAATCTTGCTATAAATTTCAGACCGAGTCAAAACTAAACATGTTTTGGGTGGAGACCAGCGTTTTGTTTGGACGAGCATAATGTAGCGTTTTGACAAGTGTGGCAAGTAACTATAGCCTTTGTGACAAAAACAAAAGGGAGAAAGTGCGCCCTATACTGGGAGCATCGCTAAAAGCCTACAGCACCTGGTATTCCTAGGCAGTCTCCCATCCAAGTACTAACCAGGCCAGACCCAGCTTAGCTTCCGAGATCAGACGAGATCAGGCGATCTTCGGGTAGTATGGCCGTAAGCCGAGAGGGAGTCCTCAGAATTCAATTTTTAAATGTGGCAAGCTGGTTGACAGGACCTTTCTGCAATGAGCTACACGTGTGTGATACAATAATCACTGCTCTTTTTCTTAGCCTATGTAACTCTTTGGACTTTTGCCCCACTGTTAGCACTGAAGTGCCTTGAGGCACATGGGTCACTGTTGGCGACACTGCAAATCTTGCTATAAATTTCAGACCGAGTCAAAACTAAACAAACATGTTTTGGGTGGAGACCAGCGGTTTGTTTGGACGAGCATAATGTAGCGTTTTGACAAGTGTGGCAAGTATCTATAGCCATTGTGAAAAAAACAAAAGGGAGAAAGTGCGCCCTATACTGGGAGCATCGCTAAAAGCCTACAGCACCTGGTATTCCTAGGCAGTCTCCCATCCAAGTACTAACCAGGCCAGACCCAGCTTAGCTTCCGAGATCAGACGAGATCGGGCGATCTTCGGGTAGTATGGCCGTAAGCCGAGAGGCAGTCCTCAGAATTCAATTTTTAAATGTGGCAAGCTGGTTGACAGGACCTTTCTGCAATGAGCTACACGTGTGTGATACAATAATCACTGCTCTTTTTCTCAGCCTATGTAACTCTTTGGACTTTTGCCCCACTGTTAGCACTGAAGTGCCTTGAGGCACATGGGTCACTGTTGGCGACACTGCAAATCTTGCTATAAATTTCAGACCGAGTCAAAACTAAACATGTTTTGGGTGGAGACCAGTGTTTTGTTTGGACAAGCATAAACGTAGCGTTTTGACAAGTGTGGCAAGTATCTATAGCCATTGTGACAAAAACAAAAGGGAGAAAGTGCGCCCTATACTGGGAGCATCGCTAAAAGCCTACAGCACCTGGTATTCCTAGGCAGTCTCCGATCCAAGTACTAACCAGACCAGACCCAGCTGAGCTTCCGAGCTCAGACGAGATCGGGCGATATTCGGGTAGTATGGCCGTAAGCCGAGACGCAGTCCTCAGACTTCAATTTTTAAATGTGGCAAGCTGGTTGACAGGACCTTTCTACAATGAGCTACACGTGTGTGATACAATAATCACTACTCTTTTTCTCAGCCTATGTAACTCTTTGGACTTTTGCCCCACTGTTAGCACTGAAGTGCCTTGAGGCACATGGGTCACTGTTGGCGACACTGCAAATCTTGCTATAAATTTCAGACCAAGTCAAAACTAAACAAACATGTTTTGGGTGGAGACCAGCGGTTTGTTTGGGCGAGCATAATGTAGCGTTTTGACAAGTGTGGCAAGTATCTATAGCCATTGTGAAAAAAACAAAAGGGAGAAAGTGCGCCCTATACTGGTAGCATCGCTAAAAGCCTACAGCACCTGGTATTCCTAGGCAGTCTCCCATCCAAGTACTAACCAGGCCAGACCCAGCTTAGCTTCCGAGATCAGACGAGATCGGGCGATCTTCGGGTAGTATGGCCGTAAGCCGAGAGACAGTTCTCAGAATTCAATTTTTAAATGTGGCAAGCTGGTTGACAGGACCTTTCTGCAATGAGCTACACGTGTGTGATACAATATTCACTGCTCTTTTTCTCAGCCTATGTAACTCTTTGGACTTTTGCCCCACTGTTAGCACTGAAGTGCCTTGAGGCACATGGGTCACTGTTGGCGACACTGCAAATCTTGCTATAAATTTCAGACCGAGTCAAAACTAAACTTGTTTTGGGTGGAGACCAGCGTTTTGTTTGGACGAGCATAATGTAGCGTTTTGACAAGTGTGGCAAGTATCTATAGCCATTGTGACAAAAACTAAAGGGAGAAAGTGCGCCCTATACTGGGAGCATCGCTAAAAGCCTACAGCACCTGGTATTCCTAGGCAGTCTCCCATCCAAGTACTAAACAGGCCAGACCCAGCTTAGCTTCCGAGATCAGACGAGATCAGGCGATCTTCGGGTAGTATGGCCGTAAGCCGAGATGCAGTCCTCAGAATTCAATTTTTAAATGTGGCAAGCTGGTTGACAGGACCTTTCTGCAATCAGCTACACGTGTGTGATACAATAATCACTGCTCTTTTTCTCAGCCTATGTAACTCTTTGGACTTTTGCCCCACTGTTAGCACTGAAGTTCTTGAGGCACATGGGTCACTGTTGGCGACACTGCAAATCTTGCTATAAATTTCAGACCGAGTCAAAACTAAACAAACATGTTTTGGGTGGAGACCAGCGGTTTGTTTGGACGAGCATAATGTAGCGTTTTGACAAATGTGGCAAGTATCTATAGCCATTGTGAAAAAAACAAAAGGGAGAAAGTGCGCCCTATACTGGTAGCATCGCTAAAAGCCTACAGCACCTGGTATTCCTAGGCAGTCTCCCAACCAAGTACTAACCAGGCCAGACCCAGCTTAGCTTCCGAGATCAGACGAGATCAGGCGATCTTCGGGTAGTATGGCCGTAAGCCGAGAGGGAGTCCTCAGAATTCAATTTTTAAATGTGGCAAGCTGGTTGACAGGACCTTTCTGCAATGAGCTACACGTGTGTGATACAATAATCACTGCCCTTTTTCTCAGCCTATGTAACTCTTTGGACTTTTGCCCCACTGTTAGCACTGAAGTGCCTTGAGGCACATGGGTCACTGTTGGCGACACTGCAAATCTTGCTATAAATTTCAGACCGAGTCAAAACTAAACATGTTTTGGGTGGAGCCCAGTGTTTTTTTTGGACGAGCATAAACGTAGCGTTTTGACAAGTGTGGCAAGTATCTATAGCCATTGTGACAAAAACAAAAGGGAGAAAGTGCGCCCTATACTGGGAGCATCGCTAAAAGCCTACAGCACCTGGTATTCCTAGGCAGTCTCCCATCCAAGTACTAACCAGGCCAGACCCAGCTTAGCTTCCGAGCTCAGACGAGATCGGGCGATCTTCGGGTAGTATGGCCGTAAGCCGAGACGCAGTCCTCAGACTTCAATTTTTAAATGTGGCAAGCTGGTTGACAGGACCTTTCTACAATGAGCTACACGTGTGTGATACAATAATCACTACTCTTTTTCTCAGCCTATGTAACTCTTTGGACTTTTGCCCCACTGTTAGCACTGAAGTGCCTTGAGGCACATGGGTCACTGTTGGCGACACTGCAAATCTTGCTATCAATTTCAGACCGAGTCAAAACTAAACAAACATGTTTTGGGTGGAGACCAGCGTTTTGTTTGGACGAGCATAATGTAGCGTTTTGACAAGTGTGGCAAGTATCTATAGCCATTGTGACAAAAACAAAAGGGAGAAAGTGCGCCCTATACTGGGAGCATCGCTAAAAGCCTACAGCACTTGGTATTCCTAGGCAGTCTCCCAACCAAGTACTAACCAGGCCAGACCCAGCTTAGCTTCCGAGATCAGACGAGATCGGGCGATCTTCGGGTAGTATGGCCGTAAGCCGAGACGCAGTCCTAAGAATTCAATTTTTAAATGTGGCAAGCTGGTTGACAGGACCTTTCTGCAATGAGGTACACGTGTGTGATACAATAATCACTGCTCTTTTTCTCAGCCTATGTAACTCTTTGGACTTTTGCCCCACTGTTAGCACTGAAGTGCCTTGAGGCACATGGGTCACTGTTGGCGACACTGCAAATCTTGCTATAAATTTCAGACCGAGTCAAAACTAAACATGTTTTGGGTGGAGACCAGCGTTTTGTTTGGACGGGCATAATGTAGCGTTTTGACAAGTGTGGCAAGTATCTATAGCCATTGTGACAGAAACAAAAGGGAGAAAGTGCGCCCTATACTGGGAGCATCGCTAAAAGCTTACAGCACCTGGTATTCCTAGGCAGTCTCCCATCCAAGCACTAACCAGGCCGGACCCAGCTTAGCTTCCGAGATCAGACGAGATCGGGCGATCTTCGGGTAGTATGGCCGTAAGCCGAGAGGCAATCCTCAGAATTCAATTTTTAAATGTGGCAAGCTGGTTGACAGGACCTTTCTGCAATTAGCTACACGTGTGTGATACAATAATCACTGCTCTTTTTCTCAGCCTATGTAACTCTTTGGACTTTTGCCCCACTGTTAGCACTGAAGTGCCTTGAGGCACATGGGTCACTGTTGGCGACACTGCAAATCTTGCTATAAATTTCAGACCGAGTCAAAACTAAACTTGTTTTGGGTGGAGACCAGCGTTTTGTTTGGACGAGCATAATGTAGCGTTTTGACAAGTGTGGCAAGTATCTATAGCCATTGTGACAAAAACTAAAGGGAGAAAGTGCGCCCTATACTGGGAGCATCGCTAAAAGCCTACAGCACCTGGTATTCCTAGGCAGTCTCCCTTTCAAGTACTAACCAGGCCAGACCCAGCTTAGCTTCCGAGATCAGACGAGATCAGGCGATCTTCGGGTAGTATGGCCGTAAGCCGAGATGCAGTCCTCAGAATTCAATTTTTAAATGTGGCAAGCTGGTTGACAGGACCTTTCTGCAATCAGCTACACGTGTGTGATACAATAATCACTGCTCTTTTTCTCAGCCTATGTAACTCTTTGGACTTTTGCCCCACTGTTAGCACTGAAGTTCTTGAGGCACATGGGTCACTGTTGGCGACACTGCAAATCTTGCTATAAATTTCAGACCGAGTCAAAACTAAACAAACATGTTTTGGGTGGAGACCAGCGGTTTGTTTGGACGAGCATAATGTAGCGTTTTGACAAGTGTGGCAAGTATCTATAGCCATTGTGAAAAAAACAAAAGGGAGAAAGTGTGCCCTATACTGGTAGCATCGCTAAAAGCCTACAGCACCTGGTATTCCTAGGCAGTCTCCCAACCAAGTACTAACCAGGCCAGACCCAGCTTAGCTTCCGAGATCAGACGAGATCAGGCGATCTTCGGGTAGTATGGCCGTAAGCCGAGAGGGAGTCCTCAGAATTCAATTTTTAAATGTGGCAAGCTGGTTGACAGGACCTTTCTGCAATGAGCTACACGTGTGTGATACAATAATCACTGCTCTTTTTCTCAGCCTATGTAACTCTTTGGACTTTTGCCCCACTGTTAGCACTGAAGTGCCTTGAGGCACATGGGTCACTGTTGGCGACACTGCAAATCTTGCTATAAATTTCAGACCGAGTCAAAACTAAACATGTTTTGGGTGGAGACCAGTGTTTTTTTTGGACGAGCATAAACGTAGCGTTTTGACAAGTGTGGCAAGTATCTATAGCCATTGTGACAAAAACAAAAGGGAGAAAGTGCGCCCTATACTGGGAGCATCGCTAAAAGCCTACAGCACCTGGTATTCCTAGGCAGTCTCCCATCCAAGTACTAACCAGGCCAGACCCAGCTTAGCTTCCGAGCTCAGACGAGATCGGGCGATCTTCGGGTAGTATGGCCGTAAGCCGAGACGCAGTCCTCAGACTTCAATTTTTAAATGTGGCAAGCTGGTTGACAGGACCTTTCTACAATGAGCTACACGTGTGTGATACAATAATCACTACTCTTTTTCTCAGCCTATGTAACTCTTTGGACTTTTGCCCCACTGTTAGCACTGAAGTGCCTTGAGGCACATGGGTCACTGTTGGCGACACTGCAAATCTTGCTATAAATTTCACACCGAGTCAAAACTAAACATGTTTTGGGTGGAGACCAGCGTTTTGTTTGGACGAGCATAATGTAGCGTTTTGACAAGTGTGGCAAGTATCTATAGCCATTGTGACAAAAACAAAAGGGAGAAAGTGCGCTCTATACTGGGAGCATCGCTAAAAGCCTACAGGGCCTGGTATTCCTAGGCAGTCTCCCATCCAAGTACTAACCAGGCCAGACCCAGCTTAGCTTCCGAGATCAGACGAGATCAGGCGATCTTCGGGAAGTACGGCCGTAAGCCGAGAGGCAGTCCTCAGAATTCAATTTTTAAATGTGGCAAGCTGGTTGACAGGACCTTTCTGCAATGAGCTACACGTGTGTGATACAATAATCACTGCTCTTTTTCTTAGCCTATGTAACTCTTTGGACTTTTATCCCACTGTTAGCACTGAAGTGCCTTGAGGCACATGGGTCACTGTTGGCGACACTGCAAATCTTGCTATCAATTTCAGACCGAGTCAAAACTAAACAAACATGTTTTGGGTGGAGACCAGCGGTTTGTTTGGACGAGCATAATGTAGCGTTTTGACAAGTGTGGCAAGTATCTATAGCCATTGTGAAAAAAACAAAAGGGAGAAAGTGCGCCCTATACTGGGAGCATCGCTAAAAGCCTACAGCACCTGGTATTCCTAGGCAGTCTCCCATCCAAGTACTAACCAGGCCAGACCCAGCTTAGCTTCCGAGATCAGACGAGATCGGGCGATCTTCGGGTAGTATGGCCGTAAGCCGAGAGGCAGTCCTCAGAATTCAATTTTTAAATGTGGCAAGCTGGTTGACAGGACCTTTCTGCAATGAGCTACACGTGTGTGATACAATAATCACTGCTCTTTTTCTCAGCCTATGTAACTCTTTGGACTTTTGCCCCACTGTTAGCACTGAAGTGCCTTGAGGCACATGGGTCACTGTTGGCGACACTGCAAATCTTGCTATAAATTTCAGACCGAGTCAAAACTAAACATGTTTTGGGTGGAGACCAGTGTTTTTTTTTGGACGAGCATAAACGTAGCGTTTTGACAAGTGTGGCAAGTATCTATAGCCATTGTGACAAAAACAAAAGGGAGAAAGTGCGCCCTATACTGGGAGCATCGCTAAAAGCCTACAGCACCTGGTATTCCTAGGCAGACTCCCATCCAAGTACTAACCAGGCCAGACCCAGCTTAGCTTCCGAGCTCAGACGAGATCGGGCGATCTTCGGGTAGTATGGCCGTAAGCCGAGACGCAGTCCTCAGACTTCAATTTTTAAATGTGGCAAGCTGGTTGACAGGACCTTTCTACAATGAGCTACACGTGTGTGATACAATAATCACTACTCTTTTTCTCAGCCTATGTAACTCTTTGGACTTTTGCCCCACTGTTAGCACTGAAGTGCCTTGAGGCACATGGGTCACTGTTGGCGACACTGCAAATCTTGCTATAAATTTCAGACCGAGTCAAAACTAAACATGTTTTGGGTGGAGACCAGTGTTTTGTTTGGACAAGCATAAACGTAGCGTTTTGACAAGTGTGGCAAGTATCTATAGCCATTGTGACAAAAACAAAAGGGAGAAAGTGCGCCCTATACTGGGAGCATCGCTAAAAGCCTACAGCACTTGGTATTCCTAGGCAGTCTCCCAACCAAGTACTAACCAGGCCAGACCCAGCTTAGCTTCCGAGATCAGACGAGATCGGGCGATCTTCGGGTAGTATGGCCGTAAGCCGAGACGCAGTCCTCAGAATTCAATTTTTAAATGTGGCAAGCTGGTTGACAGGACCTTTCTGCAATGAGGTACACGTGTGTGATACAATAATCACTGCTCTTTTTCTCAGCCTATGTAACTCTTTGGACTTTTGCCCCACTGTTAGCACTGAAGTGCCTTGAGGCACATGGGTCACTGTTGGCGACACTGCAAATCTTGCTATAAATTTCAGACCGAGTCAACACTAAACAAACATGTTTTGGGTGGAGACCAGCGGTTTGTTTGGACGAGCATAATGTAGCGTTTTGACAAGTGTGGCAAGTATCTATAGCCATTGTGACAAAAACAAAAGGGAGAAAGTGCGCCCTATACTGGGAGCATCGCTAAAAACCTACAGCACCTGGTATTCCTAGGCAGTCTCCCATCCAAGTACTAACCAGGCCAGACCCAGCTTAGCTTCCGAGATCGGGCGATCTTCGGGTAGTATGGCCGTAAGCCGAGAGGCAGTCCTCAGAATTCAATTTTTAAATGTGGCAAGCTGGTTGACAGAACCTTTCTGCAATGAGCTACACGTGTGTGATACAATAATCACTGCTCTTTTTCTCAGCCTATGTAACTCTTTGGACTTTTGCCCCACTGTTAGCACTGAAGTGCCTTGAGGCACATGGGTCACTGTTGGCGACACTGCAAATCTTGCTATAAATTTCAGACCGAGTCAAAACTAAACATGTTTTGGGTGGAGACCAGCGTTTTGTTTGGACGGGCATAATGTAGCGTTTTGACAAGTGTGGCAAGTATCCATAGCCATTGTGAGAAAAACAAAAGGGAGAAAGTGCGCCCTATACTGGGAGCATCGCTAAAAGCCTACGGCACTTGGTATTCCTAGGCAGTCTCCCAACCAAGTACTAACCAGGCCAGACCCAGCTTAGCTTCCGAGATCAGACGAGATCGGGAGATCTTCAGGTAGTATGGCCGTAAGCCGAGACGCAGTCCTCAGAATTCAATTTTTAAATGTGGCAAGCTGGTTGACAGGACCTTTCTGCAATGAGCTACACGTGTGTGATACAATAATCACTGCTCTTTTTCTCAGCCTATGTAACTCTTTGGACTCTTGGCCCACTGTTAGCACCGAAGTGCCTTGAGGCACATGGGTGACTTTTGGCGACACTGCATATCTTACTATAAATTTCAGACCGATTCAAAACTAAACATGTTTTGGGTGGAGACCAGCGTTTTGTTTGGACGAGCATAATGTAGCGTTTTGACAAGTGTGGCAAGTATCTATAGCCATTGTGACAAAAACAAAAGGGAGAAAGTGCGCCCTATACTGGGAGCATCGCTAAAAGCCTACAGCACCTGGTATTCCTAGGCAGTCTCCCATCCAAGTACTAACCAGGACAGACCCAGCTTAGCTTCCGAGATCAGACGAGATCAGGCGATCTTCGGGTAGTATGGCCGTAAGCCGAGAGGGAGTCCTCAGAATTCAATTTTTAAATGTGGCAAGCTGGTTGACAGGACCTTTCTGCAATGAGCTACACGTGTGTGATACAATAATCACTGCTCTTTTTCTTAGCCTATGTAACTCTTTGGACTTTTGCCCCACTGTTAGCACTGAAGTGTCTTGAGGCACATGGGTCACTGTTGGCGACACTGCAAATCTTGCTATAAATTTCAGACCGAGTCAAAACTAAACAAACATGTTTTGGGTGGAGACCAGCGGTTTGTTTGGACGAGCATAATGTAGCGTTTTGACAAGTGTGGCAAGTATCTATAGCCATTGTGAAAAAAACAAAAGGGAGAAAGTGCGCCCTATACTGGGAGCATCGCTAAAAGCCTACAGCACCTGGTATTCCTAGGCAGTCTCCCATCCAAGTACTAACCAGGCCAGACCCAGCTTAGCTTCCGAGATCAGACGAGATCGGGCGATCTTCGGGTAGTATGGCCGTAAGCCGAGAGGCAGTCCTCAGAATTCAATTTTTAAATGTGGCAAGCTGGTTGACAGGACCTTTCTGCAATGAGCTACACGTGTGTGATACAATAATCACTGCTCTTTTTCTCAGCCTATGTAACTCTTTGGACTTTTGCCCCACTGTTAGCACTGAAGTGCCTTGAGGCACATGGGTCACTGTTGGCGACACTGCAAATCTTGCTATAAATTTCAGACCGAGTCAAAACTAAACATGTTTTGGGTGGAGACCAGTGTTTTGTTTGGACAAGCATAAACGTAGCGTTTTGACAAGTGTGGCAAGTATCTATAGCCATTGTGACAAAAACAAAAGGGAGAAAGTGCGCCCTATACTGGGAGCATCGCTAAAAGCCTACAGCACCTGGTATTCCTAGGCAGTCTCCCATCCAAGTACTAACCAGGCCAGACCCAGCTTAGCTTCCGAGCTCAGACGAGATCGGGCGATCTTCGGGTAGTATGGCCGTAAGCCGAGACGCAGTCCTCAGACTTCAATTTTTAAATGTGGCAAGCTGGTTGACAGGACCTTTCTACAATGAGCTACACGTGTGTGATACAATAATCACTACTCTTTTTCTCAGCCTATGTAACTCTTTGGACTTTTGCCCCACTGTTAGCACTGAAGTGCCTTGAGGCACATGGGTCACTGTTGGCGACACTGCAAATCTTGCTATAAATTTCAGACCGAGTCAAAACTAAACTTGTTTTGGGTGGAGACCAGCGTATTGTTTGGACGAGCATAATGTAGCATTTTGACAAGTGTGGCAAGTATCTATAGCCATTGTGACAAAAACAAAAGGGAGAAAGTGCGCCCTATACTGGGAGCATCGCTAAAAGCCTACAGCACTTGGTATTCCTAGGCAGTCTCCCAACCAAGTACTAACCAGGCCAGACCCAGCTTAGCTTCCGAGATCAGACGAGATCAGGCGATCTTCGGGTAGTATGGCCGTAAGCCGAGAGGGAGTCCTCAGAATTCAATTTTTAAATGTGGCAAGCTGGTTGACAGGACCTTTCTGAGATGAGCTACACGTGTGTGATACAATAATCACTGCTCTTTTTCTCAGCCTATGTAACTCTTTGGACTTTTGCCCCACTGTTAGCACTGAAGTGCCTTGAGGCACATGGGTCACTGTTGGCGACACTGCAAATCTTGCTATAAATTTCAGACCGAGTCAAAACTAAACTTGTTTTGGGTGGAGACCAGCGTTTTGTTTGGACGAGCATAATGTAGCGTTTTGACAAGTGTGGCAAGTATCTATAGCCATTGTGACAAAAACTAAAGGGAGAAAGTGCGCCCTATACTGGGAGCATCGCTAAAAGCCTACAGCACCTGGTATTCCTAGGCAGTCTCCCATCCAAGTACTAACCAGGCCAGACCCAGCTTAGCTTCCGAGATCAGACGTGATCAGGCGATCTTCGGGAAGTATGGCCGTAAGCCGAGAGGGAGTCCTCAGAATTCAATTTTTAAATGTGGCAAGCTGGTTGACAGGACCTTTCTGCAATGAGCTACACGTGTGTGATACAATAATCACTGCTCTTTTTCTTAGCCTATGTAACTCTTTGGACTTTTGCCCCACTGTTAGCACTGAAGTGCCTTGAGGCACATGGGTCACTGTTGGCGACACTGCAAATCTTGCTATCAATTTCAGACCGAGTCAAAACTAAACAAACATGTTTTGGGTGGAGACCAGCGGTTTGTTTGGACGAGCATAATGTAGCGTTTTGACAAGTGTGGCAAGTATCTATAGCCATTGTGAAAAAAACAAAAGGGAGAAAGTGTGCCCTATACTGGGAGCATCGCTAAAAGCCTACAGCACCTGGTATTCCTAGGCAGTCTCCCATCCAAGTACTAACCAGGCCAGACCCAGCTTAGCTTCCGAGATCAGACGAGATCGGGCGATCTTCGGGTAGTATGGCCGTAAGCCGAGAGGCAGTCCTCAGAATTCAATTTTTAAATGTGGCAAGCTGGTTGACAGAACCTTTCTGCAATGAGCTACACGTGTGTGATACAATAATCACTGCTCTTTTTCTCAGCCTATGTATCTCTTTGGACTTTTGCCCCACTGTTAGCACTGAAGTGCCTTGAGGCACATGGGTCACTGTTGGCGACACTGCAAATCTTGCTATAAATTTCAGACCGATTCAAAACTAAACATGTTTTGGGTGGAGACCAGTGTTTTGTTTGGACAAGCATAAACGTAGCGTTTTGACAAGTGTGGCAAGTATCTATAGCCATTGTGACAAAAACAAAAGGGAGAAAGTGCGCCCTATACTGGGAGCATCGCTAAAAGCCTACAGCACTTGGTATCCCTAGGCAGTCTCCCAACCAAGTACTAATCAGGCCAGACCCAGCTTAGCTTCCGAGATCAGACGAGATCGGGCGATCTTCGGGTAGTATGGCCGTAAGCCGAGACGCAGTCCTCAGAATTCAATTTTTAAATGTGGCAAGCTGGTTGACAGGACCTTTCTGCAATGAGGTACACGTGTGTGATACAATAATCACTGCTCTTTTTCTCAGCCTATGTAACTCTTTGGACTTTTGCCCCACTGTTAGCACTGAAGTGCCTTGAGGCACATGGGTCACTGTTGGCGACACTGCAAATCTTGCTATAAATTTCAGACCGAGTCAAAACTAAACATGTTTTGGGTGGAGACCAGCGTTTTGTTTGGACGGGCATAATGTAGCGTTTTGACAAGTGTGGCAAGTATCTATAGCCATTGTGACAGAAACAAAAGGGAGAAAGTGCGCCCTATACTGGGAGCATCGCTAAAAGCTTACAGCACCTGGTATTCCTAGGTAGTCTCCCATCCAAGCACTAACCAGGCCAGACCCAGCTTAGCTTCCGAGATCAGACGAGATCGAGCTATCTTCGGGTAGTATGGCCGTAAGCCGAGAGGCAGTCCTCAGAATTCAATTTTTAAATGTGGCAAGCTGGTTGACAGGACCTTTCTGCAATTAGCTACACGTGTGTGATACAATAATCACTGCTCTTTTTCTCAGCCTATGTAACTCTTTGGACTTTTGCCCCACTGTTAGCACTGAAGTGCCTTGAGGCACATGGGTCACTGTTGGCGACACTGCAAATCTTGCTATAAATTTCAGATCGAGTCAAAACTAAACAAACATGTTTTGGGTGGAGACCAGCGGTTTGTTTGGACGAGCATAATGTAGCGTTTTGACAAGTGTGGCAAGTATCTATAGCCATTGTGACAAAAACAAAAGGGAGAAAGTGCGCCCTATACTGGGAGCATCGCTAAAAGCCTACAGCACCTGGTATTCCTAGGCAGTCTCCCATCCAAGTACTAACCAGGCCAGACCCAGCTTAGCTTCCGAGATCAGACGAGATCGGGCGATCTTCGGGTAGTATGGCCGTAAGCCGAGAGGCAGTCCTCAGAATTCAATTTTTAAATGTGGCAAGCTGGTTGACAGAACCTTTCTGCAATGAGCTACACGTGTGTGATACAATAATCACTGCTCTTTTTCTCAGCCTATGTATCTCTTTGGACTTTTGCCCCACTGTTAGCACTGAAGTGCCTTGAGGCACATGGGTCACTGTTGGCGACACTGCAAATCTTGCTATAAATTTCAGACCGAGTCAAAACTAAACAAACATGTTTTGGGTGGAGACCAGCGGTTTGTTTGGATGAGCATAATGTAGCGTTTTGACAAGTGTGGCAAGTATCTCTAGCCATTGTGAAAAAAACAAAAGGGAGAAAGTGCGCCCTATACTGGTAGCATCGCTAAAAGCCTAAAGTACCTGGTATTCCTAGGCAGTCTCCCAACCAAGTATTAACCAGGCCAGACCCAACTTAGCTTCCGAGATCAGACGAGATCGGGCGATCTTCGGGTAGTATGGCCGTAAGCCGAGAGGCAGTCCTCAGAATTCAATTTTTAAATGTGGCAAGCTGGTTGACAGGACCTTTCTGCAATGAGCTACACGTGTGTGATACAATAATCACTGCTCTTTTTCTCAGCCTATGTAACTCTTTGGACTTTTGCCCCACTGTTAGCACTGAAGTGCCTTGAGGCACATGGGTCACTGTTGGCGACACTGCAAATCTTGCTATAAATTTCAGACCGAGTCAAAACTAAACATGTTTTGGGTGGAGACCAGCGTTTTGTTTGGACGGGCATAATGTAGCGTTTTGACAAGTGTGGCAAGTATCTATAGCCATTGTGAGAAAAACAAAAGGGAGAAAGTGCGCCCTATACTGGGAGCATCGCTAAAAGCCTACGGCACTTGGTATTCCTAGGCAGTCTCCCAACCAAGTACTAACCAGGCCAGACCCAGCTTAGCTTCCGAGATCAGACGAGATCGGGAGATCTTCAGGTAGTATGGCCGTAAGCCGAGACGCAGTCCTCAGAATTCAATTTTTAAATGTGGCAAGCTGGTTGACAGGACCTTTCTGCAATGAGCTACACGTGTGTGATACAATAATCACTGCTCTTTTTCTCAGCCTATGTAACTCTTTGGACTCTTGGCCCACTGTTAGCACCGAAGTGCCTTGAGGCACATGGGTGACTTTTGGCGACACTGCATATCTTACTATAAATTTCAGACCGATTCAAAACTAAACATGTTTTGGGTGGAGACCAGCGTTTTGTTTGGACGAGCATAATGTAGCGTTTTGACAAGTGTGGCAAGTATCTATAGCCATTGTGACAAAAACAAAAGGGAGAAAGTGCGCCCTATACTGGGAGCATCGCTAAAAGCCTACAGCACCTGGTATTCCTAGGCAGTCTCCCATCCAAGTACTAACCAGGACAGACCCAGCTTAGCTTCCGAGATCAGACGAGATCAGGCGATCTTCGGGTAGTATGGCCGTAAGCCGAGAGGGAGTCCTCAGAATTCAATTTTTAAATGTGGCAAGCTGGTTGACAGGACCTTTCTGCAATCAGCTACACGTGTGTGATACAATAATCACTGCTCTTTTTCTTAGCCTATGTAACTCTTTGGACTTTTGCCCCACTGTTAGCACTGAAGTGTCTTGAGGCACATGGGTCACTGTTGGCGACACTGCAAATCTTGCTATAAATTTCAGACCGAGTCAAAACTAAACAAACATGTTTTGGGTGGAGACCAGCGGTTTGTTTGGACGAGCATAATGTAGCGTTTTGACAAGTGTGGCAAGTATCTATAGCCATTGTGAAAAAAACAAAAGGGAGAAAGTGCGCCCTATACTGGGAGCATCGCTAAAAGCCTACAGCACCTGGTATTCCTAGGCAGTCTCCCATCCAAGTACTAACCAGGCCAGACCCAGCTTAGCTTCCGAGATCAGACGAGATCGGGCGATCTTCGGGTAGTATGGCCGTAAGCCGAGAGGCAGTCCTCAGAATTCAATTTTTAAATGTGGCAAGCTGGTTGACAGGACCTTTCTGCAATGAGCTACACGTGTGTGATACAATAATCACTGCTCTTTTTCTCAGCCTATGTAACTCTTTGGACTTTTGCCCCACTGTTAGCACTGAAGTGCCTTGAGGCACATGGGTCACTGTTGGCGACACTGCAAATCTTGCTATAAATTTCAGACCGAGTCAAAACTAAACATGTTTTGGGTGGAGACCAGTGTTTTGTTTGGACAAGCATAAACGTAGCGTTTTGACAAGTGTGGCAAGTATCTATAGCCATTGTGACAAAAACAAAAGGGAGAAAGTGCGCCCTATATTGGGAGCATCGCTAAAAGCTTACAGCACCTGGTATTCCTAGGCAGTCTCCCATCCAAGTACTAACCAGGCCAGACCCAGCTTAGCTTCCGAGATCAGACGAGATCGGGCTATCTTCGGGTAGTATGGCCGTAAGCCGAGAGGAAGTCCTCAGAATTCAATTTTTAAATGTGGCAAGCTGGTTGACAGGACCTTTCTGCAATTAGTTACACGTGTGTGATACAATAATCACTGCTCTTTTTCTCAGCCTATGTAACTCTTTGGACTTTTGCCCCACTGTTAGCACTGAAGTGCCTTGAGGCACATGGGTCACTGTTGGCGACACTGCAAATCTTGCTATAAATTTCAGACCGAGTCAAAACTAAACAAACATGTTTTGGGTGGAGACCAGCGTTTTGTTTGGACGAGCATAATGTAGCGTTTTGACAAGTGTGGCAAGTATCTATAGCCATTGTGAGAAAAACAAAAGGGAGAAAGTGCGCCCTATACTGGGAGCATCGCTAAAAGCCTACGGCACTTGGTATTCCAAGCAGTCTCCCAACCAAGTACTAACCAGGCCAGACCCAGCTTAGCTTCCGAGATCAGACGAGATCGGGAGATCTTCAGGTAGTATGGCCGTAAGCCGAGACGCAGTCCTCAGAATTCAATTTTTAAATGTGGCAAGCTGGTTGACAGGACCTTTCTGCAATGAGCTACACGTGTGTGATACAATAATCACTGCTCTTTTTCTCAGCCTATGTAACTCTTTGGACTCTTGGCCCACTGTTAGCACTGAAGTGCCTTGAGGCACATGGGTGACTTTTGGCGACACTGCATATCTTGCTATAAATTTCAGACCGATTCAAAACTAAACATGTTTTGGGTGGAGACCAGTGTTTTGTTTGGACGAGCATAAACATAGCGTTTTGACAAGTGTGGCAAGTATCTATAGCCATTGTGACAAAAACAAAAGGGAGAAAGTGCGCCCTATACTGGGAGCATCGCTAAAAGCCTACAGCACCTGGTATTCCTAGGCAGTCTCCCATCCAAGTACTAACCAGGCCAGACCCAGCTTAGCTTCCGAGATCAGACGAGATCAGGCGATCTTCGGGTAGTATGGCCGTAAGCCGAGAGGGAGTCCTCAGAATTCAATTTTTAAATGTGGCAAGCTGGTTGACAGGACCTTTCTGAGATGAGCTACACGTGTGTGATACAATAATCACTGCTCTTTTTCTCAGCCTATGTAACTCTTTGGACTTTTGCCCCACTGTTAGCACTGAAGTGCCTTGAGGCACATGGGTCACTGTTGGCGACACTGCAAATCTTGCTATAAATTTCAGACCGAGTCAAAACTAAACTTGTTTTGGGTGGAGACCAGCGTTTTGTTTGGACGAGCATAATGTAGCGTTTTGACAAGTGTGGCAAGTATCTATAGCCATTGTGACAAAAACTAAAGGGAGAAAGTGCGCCCTATACTGGGAGCATCGCTAAAAGCTTACAGCACCTGGTATTCCTAGGCAGTCTCCCATCCAAGTACTAACCAGGCCAGACCCAGCTTAGCTTCCGAGATCAGACGAGATCAGGCGATCTTCGGGTAGTATGGCCGTAAGCCGAGATGCAGTCCTCAGAATTCAATTTTTAAATGTGGCAAGCTGGTTGACAGGACCTTTCTGCAATCAGCTACACGTGTGTGATACAATAATCACTGCTCTTTTTCTCAGCCTATGTAACTCTTTGGACTTTTGCCCCACTGTTAGCACTGAAGTTCTTGAGGCACATGGGTCACTGTTGGCGACACTGCAAATCTTGCTATAAATTTCAGACCGAGTCAAAACTAAACAAACATGTTTTGGGTGGAGACCAGCGGTTTGTTTGGACGAGCATAATGTAGCGTTTTGACAAGTGTGGCAAGTATCTATAGCCATTGTGAAAAAAACAAAAGGGAGAAAGTGTGCCCTATACTGGTAGCATCGCTAAAAGCCTACAGCACCTGGTATTCCTAGGCAGTCTCCCAACCAAGTACTAACCAGGCCAGACCCAGCTTAGCTTCCGAGATCAGACGAGATCAGGCGATCTTCGGGTAGTATGGCCGTAAGCCGAGAGGGAGTCCTCAGAATTCAATTTTTAAATGTGGCAAGCTGGTTGACAGGACCTTTCTGCAATGAGCTACACGTGTGTGATACAATAATCACTGCTCTTTTTCTCAGCCTATGTAACTCTTTGGACTCTTGGCCCACTGTTAGCACTGAAGTGCCTTGAGGCACATGGGTGACTTTTGGCGACACTGCATATCTTGCTATAAATTTCAGACCGATTCAAAACTAAACATGTTTTGGGTGGAGACCAGTGTTTTGTTTGGACGAGCATAAACATAGCGTTTTGACAAGTGTGGCAAGTATCTATAGCCATTGTGACAAAAACAAAAGGGAGAAAGTGCGCCCTATACTGGGAGCATCGCTAAAAGCCTACAGCACCTGGTATTCCTAGGCAGTCTCCCATCCAAGTACTAACCAGGCCAGACCCAGCTTAGCTTCCGAGATCAGACGAGATCAGGCGATCTTCGGGTAGTATGGCCGTAAGCCGAGAGGGAGTCCTCAGAATTCAATTTTTAAATGTGGCAAGCTGGTTGACAGGACCTTTCTGAGATGAGCTACACGTGTGTGATACAATAATCACTGCTCTTTTTCTCAGCCTATGTAACTCTTTGGACTTTTGCCCCACTGTTAGCACTGAAGTGCCTTGAGGCACATGGGTCACTGTTGGCGACACTGCAAATCTTGCTATAAATTTCAGACCGAGTCAAAACTAAACTTGTTTTGGGTGGAGACCAGCGTTTTGTTTGGACGAGCATAATGTAGCGTTTTGACAAGTGTGGCAAGTATCTATAGCCATTGTGACAAAAACTAAAGGGAGAAAGTGCGCCCTATACTGGGAGCATCGCTAAAAGCTTACAGCACCTGGTATTCCTAGGCAGTCTCCCATCCAAGTACTAACCAGGCCAGACCAAGCTTAGCTTCCGAGATCAGACGAGATCAGGCGATCTTCGGGTAGTATGGCCGTAAGCCGAGATGCAGTCCTCAGAATTCAATTTTTAAATGTGGCAAGCTGGTTGACAGGACCTTTCTGCAATCAGCTACACGTGTGTGATACAATAATCACTGCTCTTTTTCTCAGCCTATGTAACTCTTTGGACTTTTGCCCCACTGTTAGCACTGAAGTTCTTGAGGCACATGGGTCACTGTTGGCGACACTGCAAATCTTGCTATAAATTTCAGACCGAGTCAAAACTAAACAAACATGTTTTGGGTGGAGACCAGCGGTTTGTTTGGACGAGCATAATGTAGCGTTTTGACAAGTGTGGCAAGTATCTATAGCCATTGTGAAAAAAACAAAAGGGAGAAAGTGTGCCCTATACTGGTAGCATCGCTAAAAGCCTACAGCACCTGGTATTCCTAGGCAGTCTCCCAACCAAGTACTAACCAGGCCAGACCCAGCTTAGCTTCCGAGATCAGACGAGATCAGGCGATCTTCGGGTAGTATGGCCGTAAGCCGAGAGGGAGTCCTCAGAATTCAATTTTTAAATGTGGCAAGCTGGTTGACAGGACCTTTCTGCAATGAGCTACACGTGTGTGATACAATAATCACTGCTCTTTTTCTCAGCCTATGTAACTCTTTGGACTTTTGCCCCACTGTTAGCACTGAAGTGCCTTGAGGCACATGGGTCACTGTTGCCGGCACTGAAAATCTTGCTATAAATTTCAGACCGAGTCAAAACTAAACATGTTTTGGGTGGAGACCAGTGTTTTTTTTGGACGAGCATAAACGTAGCGTTTTGACAAGTGTGGCAAGTATCTATAGCCATTGTGACAAAAACAAAAGGGAGAAAGTGCGCCCTATACTGGGAGCATCGCTAAAAGCCTACAGCACCTGGTATTCCTAGGCAGTCTCCCATCCAAGTACTAACCAGGCCAGACCCAGCTTAGCTTCCGAGCTCAGACGAGATCGGGAGATCTTCGGGTAGTATGGCCGTAAGCCGAGACGCAGTCCTCAGACTTCAATTTTTAGATGTGGCAAGCTGGTTGACAGGACCTTTCTACAATGAGCTACATGTGTGTGATACAATAATCACTACTCTTTTTCTCAGCCTATGTAACTCTTTGGACTTTTGCCCCACTGTTAGCACTGAAGTGCCTTGAGGCACATGGGTCACTGTTGGCGACACTGCAAATCTTGCTATAAATTTCAGACAGAGTCAAAACTAAACATGTTTTGGGTGGAGACCAGCGTTTTGTTTGGACGAGCATAATGTAGCGTTTTGACAAGTGTGGCAAGTATCTATAGCCATTGTGACAAAAACAAAAGGGAGAAAGTGCGCCCTATACTGGGAGCATCGCTAAAAGCCTACAGGGCCTGGTATTCCTAGGCAGTCTCCCATCCAAGTACTAACTGGCCAGACCCAGCTTAGCTTCCGAGATCAGACGAGATCAGGCGATCTTCGGGAAGTACGGCCGTAAGCCGAGAGGCAGTCCTCAGAATTCAATTTTTAAATGTGGCAAGCTGGTTGACAGGACCTTTCTGCAATGAGCTACACGTGTGTGATAAAATAATTACTGCTCTTTTTCTCAGCCTATGTAACTCTTTGGACTTTTGCCCCACTGTTAGCACTGAAGTGCCTTGAGGCACATGGGTCACTGTTGGCGACACTGCAAATCTTGCTATAAATTTCAGACCGAGTCAAAACTAAACATGTTTTGGGTGGAGACCAGTGTTTTTTTTGGACGAGCATAAACGTAGCGTTTTGACAAGTGTGGCAAGTATCTATAGCCATTGTGACAAAAACAAAAGGGAGAAAGTGCGCCCTATACTGGGAGCATCGCTAAAAGCCTACAGCACCTGGTATTCCTAGGCAGACTCCCATCCAAGTACTAACCAGGCCAGACCCAGCTTAGCTTCCGAGCTCAGACGAGATCGGGCGATCTTCGGGTAGTATGGCCGTAAGCCGAGACGCAGTCCTCAGACTTCAATTTTTAAATGTGGCAAGCTGGTTGACAGGACCTTTCTACAATGAGCTACACGTGTGTGATACAATAATCACTACTCTTTTTCTCAGCCTATGTAACTCTTTGGACTTTTGCCCCACTGTTAGCACTGAAGTGCCTTGAGGCACATGGGTCACTGTTGGCGACACTGCAAATCTTGCTATAAATTTCAGACCGAGTCAAAACTAAACATGTTTTGGGTGGAGACCAGCGTTTTGTTTGGACGAGCATAATGTAGCGTTTTGACAAGTGTGGCAAGTATCTATAGCCATTGTGACAAAAACAAAAGGGAGAAAGTGCGCCCTATACTGGGAGCATCGCTAAAAGCCTACAGCGCCTGGTATTCCTAGGCAGTCTCCCATCCAAGTACTAACCAGGCCAGACCCAGCTTAGCTTCCGAGATCAGACAAGATCAGGCGATCTTCGGGAAGTATGGCCGTAAGCCGAGAGGGAGTCCTCAGAATTCAATTTTTAAATGTGGCAAGCTGGTTGACAGGAACTTTCTGCAATGAGCTACACGTGTGTGATACAATAATCACTGCTCTTTTTCTTAGCCTATGTAACTCTTTGGACTTTTGCCCCACTGTTAGCACTGAAGTGCCTTGAGGCACATGGGTCACTGTTGGCGACACTGCAAATCTTGCTATAAATTTCAGACCGAGTCAAAACTAAACAAACATGTTTTGGGTGGAGACCAGCGTTTTGTTTGGACGAGCATAATGTAGCGTTTTGACAAGTGTGGCAAGTATCTATAGCCATTGTGAGAAAAACAAAAGGGAGAAAGTGCGCCCTATACTGGGAGCATCGCTAAAAGCCTACGGCACTTGGTATTCCAAGCAGTCTCCCAACCAAGTACTAACCAGGCCGGACCCAGCTTAGCTTCCGAGATCAGACGAGATCGGGAGATCTTCAGGTAGTATGGCCGTAAGCCGAGACGCAGTCCTCAGAATTCAATTTTTAAATGTGGCAAGCTGGTTGACAGGACCTTTCTGCAATGAGCTACACGTGTGTGATACAATAATCACTGCTCTTTTTCTCAGCCTATGTAACTCTTTGGACTCTTGGCCCACTGTTAGCACTGAAGTGCCTTGAGGCACATGGGTGACTTTTGGCGACACTGCATATCTTGCTATAAATTTCAGACCGATTCAAAACTAAACATGTTTTGGGTGGAGACCAGTGTTTTGTTTGGACGAGCATAAACATAGCGTTTTGACAAGTGTGGCAAGTATCTATAGCCATTGTGACAAAAACAAAAGGGAGAAAGTGCGCCCTATACTGGGAGCATCGCTAAAAGCCTACAGCACCTGGTATTCCTAGGCAGTCTCCCATCCAAGTACTAACCAGGCCAGACCCAGCTTAGCTTCCGAGATCAGACGAGATCAGGCGATCTTCGGGTAGTATGGCCGTAAGCCGAGAGGGAGTCCTCAGAATTCAATTTTTAAATGTGGCAAGCTGGTTGACAGGACCTTTCTGAGATGAGCTACACGTGTGTGATACAATAATCACTGCTCTTTTTCTCAGCCTATGTAACTCTTTGGACTTTTGCCCCACTGTTAGCACTGAAGTGCCTTGAGGCACATGGGTCACTGTTGGCGACACTGCAAATCTTGCTATAAATTTCAGACCGAGTCAAAACTAAACTTGTTTTGGGTGGAGACCAGCGTTTTGTTTGGACGAGCATAATGTAGCGTTTTGACAAGTGTGGCAAGTATCTATAGCCATTGTGACAAAAACTAAAGGGAGAAAGTGCGCCCTATACTGGGAGCATCGCTAAAAGCTTACAGCACCTGGTATTCCTAGGCAGTCTCCCATCCAAGTACTAACCAGGCCAGACCCAGCTTAGCTTCCGAGATCAGACGAGATCAGGCGATCTTCGGGTAGTATGGCCGTAAGCCGAGATGCAGTCCTCAGAATTCAATTTTTAAATGTGGCAAGCTGGTTGACAGGACCTTTCTGCAATCAGCTACACGTGTGTGATACAATAATCACTGCTCTTTTTCTCAGCCTATGTAACTCTTTGGACTTTTGCCCCACTGTTAGCACTGAAGTTCTTGAGGCACATGGGTCACTGTTGGCGACACTGCAAATCTTGCTATAAATTTCAGACCGAGTCAAAACTAAACAAACATGTTTTGGGTGGAGACCAGCGGTTTGTTTGGACGAGCATAATGTAGCGTTTTGACAAGTGTGGCAAGTATCTATAGCCATTGTGAAAAAAACAAAAGGGAGAAAGTGTGCCCTATACTGGTAGCATCGCTAAAAGCCTACAGCACCTGGTATTCCTAGGCAGTCTCCCAACCAAGTACTAACCAGGCCAGACCCAGCTTAGCTTCCGAGATCAGACGAGATCAGGCGATCTTCGGGTAGTATGGCCGTAAGCCGAGAGGGAGTCCTCAGAATTCAATTTTTAAATGTGGCAAGCTGGTTGACAGGACCTTTCTGCAATGAGCTACACGTGTGTGATACAATAATCACTGCTCTTTTTCTCAGCCTATGTAACTCTTTGGACTTTTGCCCCACTGTTAGCACTGAAGTGCCTTGAGGCACATGGGTCACTGTTGCCGGCACTGAAAATCTTGCTATAAATTTCAGACCGAGTCAAAACTAAACATGTTTTGGGTGGAGACCAGTGTTTTTTTTGGACGAGCATAAACGTAGCGTTTTGACAAGTGTGGCAAGTATCTATAGCCATTGTGACAAAAACAAAAGGGAGAAAGTGCGCCCTATACTGGGAGCATCGCTAAAAGCCTACAGCACCTGGTATTCCTAGGCAGTCTCCCATCCAAGTACTAACCAGGCCAGACCCAGCTTAGCTTCCGAGCTCAGACGAGATCGGGAGATCTTCGGGTAGTATGGCCGTAAGCCGAGACGCAGTCCTCAGACTTCAATTTTTAGATGTGGCAAGCTGGTTGACAGGACCTTTCTACAATGAGCTACATGTGTGTGATACAATAATCACTACTCTTTTTCTCAGCCTATGTAACTCTTTGGACTTTTGCCCCACTGTTAGCACTGAAGTGCCTTGAGGCACATGGGTCACTGTTGGCGACACTGCAAATCTTGCTATAAATTTCAGACCGAGTCAAAACTAAACATGTTTTGGGTGGAGACCAGCGTTTTGTTTGGACGAGCATAATGTAGCGTTTTGACAAGTGTGGCAAGTATCTATAGCCATTGTGACAAAAACAAAAGGGAGAAAGTGCGCCCTATACTGGGAGCATCGCTAAAAGCCTACAGGGCCTGGTATTCCTAGGCAGTCTCCCATCCAAGTACTAACTGGCCAGACCCAGCTTAGCTTCCGAGATCAGACGAGATCAGGCGATCTTCGGGAAGTACGGCCGTAAGCCGAGAGGCAGTCCTCAGAATTCAATTTTTAAATGTGGCAAGCTGGTTGACAGGACCTTTCTGCAATGAGCTACACGTGTGTGATACAATAATTACTGCTCTTTTTCTCAGCCTATGTAACTCTTTAGACTTTTGCCCCACTGTTAGCACTGAAGTGCCTTGAGGCACATGGGTCACTGTTGGCGACACTGCAAATCTTGCTATAAATTTCAGACCGAGTCAAAACTAAACATGTTTTGGGTGGAGACCAGCGTTTTGTTTGGACGAGCATAATGTAGCGTTTTGACAAGTGTGGCAAGTATCTATAGCCATTGTGAAAAAAACAAAAGGGGGAAAGTGCGCCCTATACTGGTAGCATCGCTAAAAGCTTACAGCACCTGGTATTCCTAGGCAGTCTCCCAACCAAGTACTAACCAGGCCAGACCCAGCTTAGCTTCCGAGATCAGACGAGATGGGGCGATCTTCGGGTAGTATGGCCGTAAGCCGAGAGGCAGTCCTCAGAATTCAATTTTTAAATGTGGCAAGCTGGTTGACAGGACCTTTCTGCAATGAGCTACACGTGTGTGATACAATAATCACTGCTCTTTAGACTTTTGCCCCACTGTTAGCACTGAAGTGCCTTGAGGCACATGGGTCACTGTTGGCGACACTGCAAATCTTGCTATAAATTTCAGACCGAGTCAAAACTAAACATGTTTTGGGTGGAGACCAGCGTTTTGTTTGGACGAGCATAATGTAGCGTTTTGACAAGTGTGGCAAGTATCTATAGCCATTGTGAAAAAAACAAAAGGGGGAAAGTGCGCCCTATACTGGTAGCATCGCTAAAAGCTTACAGCACCTGGTATTCCTAGGCAGTCTCCCAACCAAGTACTAACCAGGCCAGACCCAGCTTAGCTTCCGAGATCAGACGAGATGGGGCGATCTTCGGGTAGTATGGCCGTAAGCCGAGAGGCAGTCCTCAGAATTCAATTTTTAAATGTGGCAAGCTGGTTGACAGGACCTTTCTGCAATGAGCTACACGTGTGTGATACAATAATCACTGCTCTTTTTCTCAGCCTATGTAACTCTTTGGACTTTTGCCCCACTGTTAGCACTGAAGTGCCTTGAGGCACATGGGTCACTGTTGGCGACACTGCAAATCTTGCTAAAAATATCAGACCGAGTCAAAACTATACTTGTTTTGGGTGGAGACCAGCGTTTTGTTTGGACGAGCATAATGTAGCGTTTTGACAAGTGTGGCAAGTATCAATAGCCATTGTGACAAAAACATAAGGGAGAAAGTGCGCCCTATACTGGTAGCATCGCTAAAAGCCTACAGCACCTGGTATTCCTAGGCAGTCTCCCAACCAAGTACTAACCAGGCCAGACCCAGCTTAGCTTCCGAGATCAGACGAGATCGGGCGATCTTCGGGTAGTATGGCCGTAAGCCGAGAGGCAGTCCTCAGAATTACATTTTTAAATGTGGCAAGCGGGTTGACAGGACCTTTCTGCAAAGAGCTACACGTGTGTGATACAATAATCACTGCTCTTTTTCTGAGCCTATGTAACTCTTTGGACTTTTGCCCCACTGTTAGCACTGAAGTGCCTTGAGGCACATGGGTCACTGTTGGCGACACTGCAAATCTTGCTATAAATTTCAGACCGAGTCAAAACTAAACATGTTTTGGGTGGAGACCAGCGTTTAGTTTGGACGAGCATAATGGAGCGTTTTGACAAGTGTGGCAAGTATCTATAGCCATTGTGACAAAAACAAAAGGGAGAAAGTGTGCCCTATACTGGGAGCATCGCTAAAAGCCTACAGCACCTGGTATTCCTAGGCAGTCTCCCAACCAAGTCCTAACCAGGGCAGACCCAGCTTAGCTTCCGAGATCAGACGAGATCGGGCGATCTTCGGGTAGTATGGCCGTAAGCCGAGAGGCTGTCCTCAGAATTCAATTTTTAAATGTGGCAAGCTGGTTGACAGGACCTTTCTGCAATGAGCTACACGTGTGTGATACAATAATCACTGCTCTTTTTCTCAGCCTATGTAACTTTTTGGACTTTTGCCCCACTGTTAGCACTGAAGTGCCTTGAGGCACATGGGTCACTGTTGGTGACACTGCAAATCTTGCTATAAATTTCAGACCGAGTCAAAACTAAACTTGTTTTGGGTGGAGAACAGCGTTTTGTTTGGACAATTATAAACGTAGCGTTTTGACAAGTGTGGCAAATATCTATAGCAATTGTGACAAAAACAAAAGGGAGAAAGTGCGCCCTATACTGGGAGCATCGCTAAAAGCCTACAGCACCTGGTATTCCTAGGCAGTCTCCCAGCCAAGTACTAACCAGGCCAGACCCAGCATAGCTTCCGAGCTCAGACGAGATCGGGCGATCTTCGGGTAGTATGGCCGTAAGCCGAGACGCAGTCCTCAGACTTCAATTTTTAAATGTGGGAAGCTGGTTGACAGGACCTTTCTGCAATGAGCTACACGTGTGTGATACAATAATCACTGCTCTTTTTCTCAGCCTATGTAACTCTTTGGACTTTTGCCCCACTGTTAGCACTGAAGTGCCTTGAGGCACATGGGTCACTGTTGGCGACACTGCAAATCTTGCTATAAATTTCAGACCGAGTCAAAACTAAACAAACATGTTTTGGGTGGAGACCAGCGGTTTGTTTGGACGAGCATAATGTAGCGTTTTGACAAGTGTGGCAAGTATCTATAGCCATTGTGACAAAAACAAAAGGGAGAAAGTGCGCCCTATACTGGGAGCATCGCTAAAAGCCTACAGCACCTGGTATTCCTAGGCAGTCTCCCATCCAAGTACTAACCAGGCCAGACCCAGCTTAGCTTCCGAGATCAGACGAGATCGGGCGATCTTCGGGTAGTATGGCCGTAAGCCGAGACGCAGTCCTCAGAATTCAATTTTTTAATGTGGCAAGCTGGTTGACAGGACCTTTCTGCAATGAGCTACACGTGTGTGATACAATAATCACTGCTCTTTTTCTCAATCTATATAACTCTTTGGACTCTTGGCCCACTAGTAGCACTGAAGTGCCTTGAGGCACATGGGTGACTGTTGGCGACACTGCAAATCTTGCTATAAATTTCAGACCGAGTCAAAACTAAACATGTTTTGGGTGGAGACCAGCGTTTTGTTTGGACGAGCATAATGTAGCGTTTTGACAAGTGTGGCAAGTAACTATAGCCATTGTGACAAAAACAAAAGGGAGAAAGTGCGCCCTATACTGGGAGCATCGCTAAAAGCCTACAGCACCTGGTATTCCTAGGCAGTCTCCCATCCAAGTACTAACCAGGCCAGACCCAGCTTAGCTTCCGAGATCAGACGAGATCAGGCGATCTTCGGGTAGTATGGCCGTAAGGCGAGAGGGAGTCCTCAGAATTCAATTTTTAAATGTGGCAAGCTGGTTGACAGGACCTTTCTGCAATGAGCTACACGTGTGTGATACAATAATCACTGCTCTTTTTCTTAGCCTATGTAACTCTTTGGACTTTTGCCCCACTGTTAGCACTGAAGTGCCTTGAGGCACATGGGTCACTGTTGGCGACACTGCAAATCTTGCTATAAATTTCAGACCGAGTCAAAACTAAACAAACATGTTTTGGGTGGAGACCAGCGGTTTGTTTGGACGAGCATAATGTAGCGTTTTGACAAGTGTGGCAAGTATCTATAGCCATTGTGAAAAAAACAAAAGGGAGAAAGTGCGCCCTATACTGGGAGCATCGCTAAAAGCCTACAGCACCTGGTATTCCTAGGCAGTCTCCCATCCAAGTACTAACCAGGCCAGACCCAGCTTAGCTTCCGAGATCAGACGAGATCGGGCGATCTTCGGGTAGTATGGCCGTAAGCCGAGAGGCAGTCCTCAGAATTCAATTTTTAAATGTGGCAAGCTGGTTGACAGGACCTTTCTGCAATGAGCTACACCTGTGTGATACAATAATCACTGCTCTTTTTCTCAGCCTATGTAACTCTTTGGACTTTTGCCCCACTGTTAGCACTGAAGTGCCTTGAGGCACATGGGTCACTGTTGGCGACACTGCAAATCTTGCTATAAATTTCAGACCGAGTCAAAACTAAACATGTTTTGGGTGGAGACCAGTGTTTTGTTTGGACAAGCATAAACGTAGCGTTTTGACAAGTGTGGCAAGTATCTATAGCCATTGTGACAAAAACAAAAGGGAGAAAGTGCGCCCTATACTGGGAGCATCGCTAAAAGCCTACAGCACCTGGTATTCCTAGGCAGTCTCCCATCCAAGTACTAACCAGACCAGACCCAGCTGAGCTTCCGAGCTCAGACGAGATCGGGCGATATTCGGGTAGCATGGCCGTAAGCCGAGACGCAGTCCTCAGACTTCAATTTTTAAATGTGGCAAGCTGGTTGACAGGACCTTTCTACAATGAGCTACACGTGTGTGATACAATAATCACTACTCTTTTTCTCAGCCTATGTAACTCTTTGGACTTTTGCCCCACTGTTAGCACTGAAGTGCCTTGAGGCACATGGGTCACTGTTGGCGACACTGCAAATCTTGTTATAAATTTCAGACCAAGTCAAAACTAAACAAACATGTTTTGGGTGGAGACCAGCGGTTTGTTTGGGCGAGCATAATGTAGCGTTTTGACAAGTGTGGCAAGTATCTATAGCCATTGTGAAAAAAACAAAAGGGAGAAAGTGCGCCCTATACTGGTAGCATCGCTAAAAGCCTACAGCACCTGGTATTCCTAGGCAGCCTCCCAACCAAGTACTAACCAGGACAGACCCAGCTTAGCTTCCGAGATCAGACGAGATCAGGCGATCTTCGGGTAGTATGGCCGTAAGCCGAGATGCAGTCCTCAGAATTCAATTTTTAAATGTGGCAAGCTGGTTGACAGGACCTTTCTGCAATCAGCTACACGTGTGTGATACAATAATCACTGCTCTTTTACTCAGCCTATGTAACTCTTTGGACTTTTGCCCCACTGTTAGCACTGAAGTGCCTTGAGGCACATGGGTCACTGTTGGCGACACTGCAATCTTGCTATAAATTTCAGACCGAGTCAAAACTAAACTTGTTTTGGGTGTAGAACAGCGTTTTGTTTGGACGAGCATAATGTAGCGTTTTGACAAGTGTGGCAAGTATCTATAGCCATTGTGACAAAAACAAAAGGGAGAAAGTGCGCCCTATACTGGGAGCATCGCTAAAAGCCTACAGCACCTGGTATTCCTAGGCAGTCTCCCATCCAAGTACTAACCAGGCCAGACCCAGCTTAGCTTCCGAGATCAGACGAGATCGGGCGATCTTCGGGTAGTATGGCCGTAAGCCGAGAGGCAATCCTTGAATTCAATTTTTAAATGTGGCAAGCTGGTTGACAGGACCTTTCTGCAATGAGCTACACGTGTGTGATACAATAATCACTGCTCTTTTTCTCAGCTTATGTAACTCTTTGGACTTTTGCCCCACTGTTAGCACTGAAGTGCCTTGAGGCACATGGGTCACTGTTGGCGACACTGCAAATCTTGCTATAAATTTCAGACCGAATCAAAACTAAACATTTTTTGGGTGGAGACCAGTGTTTTGTTTGGACAAGCATAAACGTAGCGTTTTGACAAGTGTGGCAAGTATCTATAGCCATTGTGACAAAAACAAAAGGGAGAAAGTGCGCCCTATACTGGGAGCATCGCTAAAAGCCTACAGCACCTGGTATTCCTAGGCAGTCTCCCATCCAAGTACTAACCAGGCAAGACCCAGCTTAGCTTCCGAGCTCAGACGAGATCGGGCGATCTTCGGGTAGTATGGCCGTAAGCCGAGACGCAGTCCTCAGACTTCAATTTTTAAATGTGGGAAGCTGGTTGACAGGACCTTTCTGCAATGAGCTACACGTGTGTGATACAATAATCACTACTCTTTTTCTCAGCCTATGTAACTCTTTGAACTTTTGCCCCACTGTTAGCACTGAAGTGCCTTGAGGCACATGGGTCACTGTTGGCGACACTGCAAATCTTGCTATAAATTTCAGACCGAGTCAAAACTAAACATGTTTTGGGTGGAGACCAGCGTTTTGTTTGGACGAGCATAATGTAGCGTTTTGACAAGTGTGGCAAGTATCTATAGCCATTGTGACAAAAACAAAAGGGAGAAAGTGCGCCCTATACTGGGAGCATCGCTAAAAGCTTACAGCACCTGGTATTCCTAGGCAGTCTCCCATCCAAGTACTAACCAGGCCAGACCCAGCTTAGCTTCCGAGATCAGACGAGATCGGGCGATCTTCGGGTAGTATGGCGGTAAGCCGAGAGGCAGTCCTCAGAATTAAATTTTTAAATGTGGCAAGCTGGTTGACAGGACCTTTCTGCAATTAGCTACACGTGTGTGATACAATAATCACTGCTCTTTTTCTCAGCCTATGTAACTCTTTGGACTTTTGCCCCACTGTTAGCACTGAAGTGCCTTGAGGCACATGGGTCACTGTTGGCGACACTGCAAATCTTGCTATAAATTTCAGACCGAGTCAAAACTAAACAAACATGTTTTGGGTGGAGACCAGCGGTTTGTTTGGACGAGCATAATGTAGCGTTTTGACAAGTGTGGCAAGTATCTATAGCCATTGTGACAAAAACAAAAGGGAGAAAGTGCGCCCTATACTGGGAGCATCGCTAAAAGCCTACAGCACCTGGTATTCCTAGGCAGTCTCCCATCCAAGTACTAACCAGGCCAGACCCAGCTTAGCTTCCGAGATCAGACGAGATCGGGCGATCTTCGGGTAGTATGGCCGTAAGCCGAGACGCAGTCCTCAGAATTCAATTTTTTAATGTGGCAAGCTGGTTGACAGGACCTTTCTGCAATGAGCTACACGTGTGTGATACAATAATCACTGCTCTTTTTCTCAATCTATATAACTCTTTGGACTCTTGGCCCACTAGTAGCACTGAAGTGCCTTGAGGCACATGGGTGACTGTTGGCGACACTGCAAATCTTGCTATAAATTTCAGACCGAGTCAAAACTAAACATGTTTTGGGTGGAGACCAGCGTTTTGTTTGGACGAGCATAATGTAGCGTTTTGACAAGTGTGGCAAGTAACTATAGCCATTGTGACAAAAACAAAAGGGAGAAAGTGCGCCCTATACTGGGAGCATCGCTAAAAGCCTACAGCACCTGGTATTCCTAGGCAGTCTCCCATCCAAGTACTAACCAGGCCAGACCCAGCTTAGCTTCCGAGATCAGACGAGATCAGGCGATCTTCGGGTAGTATGGCCGTAAGGCGAGAGGGAGTCCTCAGAATTCAATTTTTAAATGTGGCAAGCTGGTTGACAGGACCTTTCTGCAATGAGCTACACGTGTGTGATACAATAATCACTGCTATTTTTCTTAGCCTATGTAACTCTTTGGACTTTTGCCCCACTGTTAGCACTGAAGTGCCTTGAGGCACATGGGTCACTGTTGGCGACACTGCAAATCTTGCTATAAATTTCAGACCGAGTCAAAACTAAACAAACATGTTTTGGGTGGAGACCAGCGGTTTGTTTGGACGAGCATAATGTAGCGTTTTGACAAGTGTGGCAAGTATCTATAGCCATTGTGAAAAAAACAAAAGGGAGAAAGTGCGCCCTATACTGGGAGCATCGCTAAAAGCCTACAGCACCTGGTATTCCTAGGCAGTCTCCCATCCAAGTACTAACCAGGCCAGACCCAGCTTAGCTTCCGAGATCAGACGAGATCGGGCGATCTTCGGGTAGTATGGCGGTAAGCCGAGAGGCAGTCCTCAGAATTAAATTTTTAAATGTGGCAAGCTGGTTGACAGGACCTTTCTGCAATTAGCTACACGTGTGTGATACAATAATCACTGCTCTTTTTCTCAGCCTATGTAACTCTTTGGACTTTTGCCCCACTGTTAGCACTGAAGTGCCTTGAGGCACATGGGTCACTGTTGGCGACACTGCAAATCTTGCTATAAATTTCAGACCGAGTCAAAACTAAACAAACATGTTTTGGGTGGAGACCAGCGGTTTGTTTGGACGAGCATAATGTAGCGTTTTGACAAGTGTGGCAAGTATCTATAGCCATTGTGACAAAAACAAAAGGGAGAAAGTGCGCCCTATACTGGGAGCATCGCTAAAAGCCTACAGCACCTGGTATTCCTAGGCAGTCTCCCATCCAAGTACTAACCAGGCCAGACCCAGCTTAGCTTCCGAGATCAGACGAGATCGGGCGATCTTCGGGTAGTATGGCCGTAAGCCGAGACGCAGTCCTCAGAATTCAATTTTTTAATGTGGCAAGCTGGTTGACAGGACCTTTCTGCAATGAGCTACACGTGTGTGATACAATAATCACTGCTCTTTTTCTCAATCTATATAACTCTTTGGACTCTTGGCCCACTAGTAGCACTGAAGTGCCTTGAGGCACATGGGTGACTGTTGGCGACACTGCAAATCTTGCTATAAATTTCAGACCGAGTCAAAACTAAACATGTTTTGGGTGGAGACCAGCGTTTTGTTTGGACGAGCATAATGTAGCGTTTTGACAAGTGTGGCAAGTAACTATAGCCATTGTGACAAAAACAAAAGGGAGAAAGTGCGCCCTATACTGGGAGCATCGCTAAAAGCCTACAGCACCTGGTATTCCTAGGCAGTCTCCCATCCAAGTACTAACCAGGCCAGACCCAGCTTAGCTTCCGAGATCAGACGAGATCAGGCGATCTTCGGGTAGTATGGCCGTAAGGCGAGAGGGAGTCCTCAGAATTCAATTTTTAAATGTGGCAAGCTGGTTGACAGGACCTTTCTGCAATGAGCTACACGTGTGTGATACAATAATCACTGCTATTTTTCTTAGCCTATGTAACTCTTTGGACTTTTGCCCCACTGTTAGCACTGAAGTGCCTTGAGGCACATGGGTCACTGTTGGCGACACTGCAAATCTTGCTATAAATTTCAGACCGAGTCAAAACTAAACAAACATGTTTTGGGTGGAGACCAGCGGTTTGTTTGGACGAGCATAATGTAGCGTTTTGACAAGTGTGGCAAGTATCTATAGCCATTGTGAAAAAAACAAAAGGGAGAAAGTGCGCCCTATACTGGGAGCATCGCTAAAAGCCTACAGCACCTGGTATTCCTAGGCAGTCTCCCATCCAAGTACTAACCAGGCCAGACCCAGCTTAGCTTCCGAGATCAGACGAGATCGGGCGATCTTCGGGTAGTATGGCCGTAAGCCGAGAGGCAGTCCTCAGAATTCAATTTTTAAATGTGGCAAGCTGGTTGACAGGACCTTTCTGCAATGAGCTACACCTGTGTGATACAATAATCACTGCTCTTTTTCTCAGCCTATGTAACTCTTTGGACTTTTGCCCCACTGTTAGCACTGAAGTGCCTTGAGGCACATGGGTCACTGTTGGCGACACTGCAAATCTTGCTATAAATTTCAGACCGAGTCAAAACTAAACATGTTTTGGGTGGAGACCAGTGTTTTGTTTGGACAAGCATAAACGTAGCGTTTTGACAAGTGTGGCAAGTATCTATAGCCATTGTGACAAAAACAAAAGGGAGAAAGTGCGCCCTATACTGGGAGCATCGCTAAAAGCCTACAGCACCTGGTATTCCTAGGCAGTCTCCCATCCAAGTACTAACCAGACCAGACCCAGCTGAGCTTCCGAGCTCAGACGAGATCGGGCGATATTCGGGTAGTATGGCCGTAAGCCGAGACGCAGTCCTCAGACTTCAATTTTTAAATGTGGCAAGCTGGTTGACAGGACCTTTCTACAATGAGCTACACGTGTGTGATACAATAATCACTACTCTTTTTCTCAGCCTATGTAACTCTTTGGACTTTTGCCCCACTGTTAGCACTGAAGTGCCTTGAGGCACATGGGTCACTGTTGGCGACACTGCAAATCTTGCTATAAATTTCAGACCAAGTCAAAACTAAACAAACATGTTTTGGGTGGAGACCAGCGGTTTGTTTGGGCGAGCATAATGTAGCGTTTTGACAAGTGTGGCAAGTATCTATAGCCATTGTGAAAAAAACAAAAGGGAGAAAGTGCGCCCTATACTGGTAGCATCGCTAAAAGCCTACAGCACCTGGTATTCCTAGGCAGCCTCCCAACCAAGTACTAACCAGGACAGACCCAGCTGAGCTTCCGAGATCAGACGAGATCGGGCGATCTTCGGGTAGTATGGCCGTAAGCCGAGAGACAGTCCTCAGAATTCAATTTTTAAATGTGGCAAGCTGGTTGACAGGACCTTTCTGCAATGAGCTACACGTGTGTGATACAATAATCACTGCTCTTTTTCTCAGCCTATGTAACTCTTTGGACTTTTGCCCCACTGTTAGCACTGAAGTGCCTTGAGGCACATGGGTCACTGTTGGCGACACTGCAAATCTTGCTATAAATTTCAGACCGAGTCAAAACTAAACTTGTTTTGGGTGGAGACCAGCGTTTTGTTTGGACGAGCATAATGTAGCGTTTTGACAAGTGTGGCAAGTATCTATAGCCATTGTGACAAAAACTAAAGGGAGAAAGTGCGCCCTATACTGGGAGCATCGCTAAAAGCCTACAGCACCCGGTATTCCTAGGCAGTCTCCCATCCAAGTACTAACCAGGCCAGACCCAGCTTAGCTTCCGAGATCAGACGAGATCAGGCGATCTTCGGGTAGTATGGCCGTAAGCCGAGATGCAGTCCTCAGAATTCAATTTTTAAATGTGGCAAGCTGGTTGACAGGACCTTTCTGCAATCAGCTACACGTGTGTGATACAATAATCACTGCTCTTTTTCTCAGCCTATGTAACTCTTTGGACTTTTGCCCCACTGTTAGCACTGAAGTGCCTTGAGGCACATGGGTCACTGTTGGCGACACTGCAAATCTTGCTATAAATTTCAGACCGAGTCAAAACTAAACTTGTTTTGGGTGTAGAACAGCATTTTGTTTGGACGAGCATAATGTAGCGTTTTGACAAGTGTGGCAAGTATCTATAGCCATTGTGACAAAAACAAAAGGGAGAAAGTGCGCCCTATACTGGGAGCATCGCTAAAAGCCTACAGCACCTGGTATTCCTAGGCAATCTCCCATCCAAGTACTAACCAGGCCAGACCCAGCTTAGCTTCCGAGATCAGACGAGATCGGGCGATCTTCGGGTAGTATGGCCGTAAGCCGAGAGGCAATCCTTGAATTCAATTTTTAAATGTGGCAAGCTGGTTGACAGGACCTTTCTGCAATGAGCTACACGTGTGTGATACAATAATCACTGCTCTTTTTCTCAGCCTATGTAACTCTTTGGACTTTTGCCCCACTGTTAGCACTGAAGTGCCTTGAGGCACATGGGTCACTGTTGGCGACACTGCAAATCTTGCTATAAATTTCAGACCGAATCAAAACTAAACATTTTTTGGGTGGAGACCAGTGTTTTGTTTGGACAAGCATAAACGTAGCGTTTTGACAAGTGTGGCAAGTATCTATAGCCATTGTGACAAAAACAAAAGGGAGAAAGTGCGCCCTATACTGGGAGCATCGCTAAAAGCCTACAGCACCTGGTATTCCTAGGCAGTCTCCCATCCAAGTACTAACCAGGCAAGACCCAGCTTAGCTTCCGAGCTCAGACGAGATCGGGCGATCTTCGGGTAGTATGGCCGTAAGCCGAGACGCAGTCCTCAGACTTCAATTTTTAAATGTGGGAAGCTGGTTGACAGGACCTTTCTGCAATGAGCTATACGTGTGTGATACAATAATCACTACTCTTTTTCTCAGCCTATGTAACTCTTTGGACTTTTGCCCCACTGTTAGCACTGAAGTGCCTTGAGGCACATGGGTCACTGTTGGCGACACTGCAAATCTTGCTATAAATTTCAGACCGAGTCAAAACTAAACATGTTTTGGGTGGAGACCAGCGTTTTGTTTGGACGAGCATAATGTAGCGTTTTGACAAGTGTGGCAAGTATCTATAGCCATTGTGACAAAAACAAAAGGGAGAAAGTGTGCCCTATACTGGGAGCATCGCTAAAAGCTTACAGCACCTGGTATTCCTAGGCAGTCTCCCATCCAAGTACTAACCAGGCCAGACCCAGCTTAGCTTCCGAGATCAGACGAGATCGGGCGATCTTCGGGTAGTATGGCCGTAAGCCGAGAGGCAGTCCTCAGAATTAAATTTTTAAATGTGGCAAGCTGGTTGACAGGACCTTTCTGCAATTAGCTACACGTGTGTGATACAATAATCACTGCTCTTTTTCTCAGCCTATGTAACTCTTTGGACTTTTGCCCCACTGTTAGCACTGAAGTGCCTTGAGGCACATGGGTCACTGTTGGCGACACTGCAAATCTTGCTATAAATTTCAGACCGAGTCAAAACTAAACAAACATGTTTTGGGTGGAGACCAGCGGTTTGTTTGGACGAGCATAATGTAGCGTTTTGACAAGTGTGGCAAGTATCTATAGCCATTGTGACAAAAACAAAAGGGAGAAAGTGCGCCCTATACTGGGAGCATCGCTAAAAGCCTACAGCACCTGGTATTCCTAGGCAGTCTCCCATCCAAGTACTAACCAGGCCAGACCCAGCTTAGCTTCCGAGATCAGACGAGATCGGGCGATCTTCGGGTAGTATGGCCGTAAGCCGAGACGCAGTCCTCAGAATTCAATTTTTTAATGTGGCAAGCTGGTTGACAGGACCTTTCTGCAATGAGCTACACGTGTGTGATACAATAATCACTGCTCTTTTTCTCAATCTATGTAACTCTTTGGACTCTTGGCCCACTGTTAGCACTGAAGTGCCTTGAGGCACATGGGTGACTGTTGGCGACACTGCAAATCTTGCTATAAATTTCAGACCGAGTCAAAACTAAACATGTTTTGGGTGGAGACCAGCGTTTTGTTTGGACGAGCATAATGTAGCGTTTTGACAAGTGTGGCAAGTAACTATAGCCTTTGTGACAAAAACAAAAGGGAGAAAGTGCGCCCTATACTGGGAGCATCGCTAAAAGCCTACAGCACCTGGTATTCCTAGGCAGTCTCCCATCCAAGTACTAACCAGGCCAGACCCAGCTTAGCTTCCGAGATCAGACGAGATCAGGCGATCTTCGGGTAGTATGGCCGTAAGCCGAGAGGGAGTCCTCAGAATTCAATTTTTAAATGTGGCAAGCTGGTTGACAGGACCTTTCTGCAATGAGCTACACGTGTGTGATACAATAATCACTGCTCTTTTTCTTAGCCTATGTAACTCTTTGGACTTTTGCCCCACTGTTAGCACTGAAGTGCCTTGAGGCACATGGGTCACTGTTGGCGACACTGCAAATCTTGCTATAAATTTCAGACCGAGTCAAAACTAAACAAACATGTTTTGGGTGGAGACCAGCGGTTTGTTTGGACGAGCATAATGTAGCGTTTTGACAAGTGTGGCAAGTATCTATAGCCATTGTGAAAAAAACAAAAGGGAGAAAGTGCGCCCTATACTGGGAGCATCGCTAAAAGCCTACAGCACCTGGTATTCCTAGGCAGTCTCCCATCCAAGTACTAACCAGGCCAGACCCAGCTTAGCTTCCGAGATCAGACGAGATCGGGCGATCTTCGGGTAGTATGGCCGTAAGCCGAGAGGCAGTCCTCAGAATTCAATTTTTAAATGTGGCAAGCTGGTTGACAGGACCTTTCTGCAATGAGCTACACGTGTGTGATACAATAATCACTGCTCTTTTTCTCAGCCTATGTAACTCTTTGGACTTTTGCCCCACTGTTAGCACTGAAGTGCCTTGAGGCACATGGGTCACTGTTGGCGACACTGCAAATCTTGCTATAAATTTCAGACCGAGTCAAAACTAAACATGTTTTGGGTGGAGACCAGTGTTTTGTTTGGACAAGCATAAACGTAGCGTTTTGACAAGTGTGGCAAGTATCTATAGCCATTGTGACAAAAACAAAAGGGAGAAAGTGCGCCCTATACTGGGAGCATCGCTAAAAGCCTACAGCACCTGGTATTCCTAGGCAGTCTCCGATCCAAGTACTAACCAGACCAGACCCAGCTGAGCTTCCGAGCTCAGACGAGATCGGGCGATATTCGGGTAGTATGGCCGTAAGCCGAGACGCAGTCCTCAGACTTCAATTTTTAAATGTGGCAAGCTGGTTGACAGGACCTTTCTACAATGAGCTACACGTGTGTGATACAATAATCACTACTCTTTTTCTCAGCCTATGTAACTCTTTGGACTTTTGCCCCACTGTTAGCACTGAAGTGCCTTGAGGCACATGGGTCACTGTTGGCGACACTGCAAATCTTGCTATAAATTTCAGACCAAGTCAAAACTAAACAAACATGTTTTGGGTGGAGACCAGCGGTTTGTTTGGGCGAGCATAATGTAGCGTTTTGACAAGTGTGGCAAGTATCTATAGCCATTGTGAAAAAAACAAAAGGGAGAAAGTGCGCCCTATACTGGTAGCATCGCTAAAAGCCTACAGCACCTGGTATTCCTAGGCAGTCTCCCATCCAAGTACTAACCAGGCCAGACCCAGCTTAGCTTCCGAGATCAGACGAGATCGGGCGATCTTCGGGTAGTATGGCCGTAAGCCGAGAGACAGTTCTCAGAATTCAATTTTTAAATGTGGCAAGCTGGTTGACAGGACCTTTCTGCAATGAGCTACACGTGTGTGATACAATATTCACTGCTCTTTTTCTCAGCCTATGTAACTCTTTGGACTTTTGCCCCACTGTTAGCACTGAAGTGCCTTGAGGCACATGGGTCACTGTTGGCGACACTGCAAATCTTGCTATAAATTTCAGACCGAGTCAAAACTAAACTTGTTTTGGGTGGAGACCAGCGTTTTGTTTGGACGAGCATAATGTAGCGTTTTGACAAGTGTGGCAAGTATCTATAGCCATTGTGACAAAAACTAAAGGGAGAAAGTGCGCCCTATACTGGGAGCATCGCTAAAAGCCTACAGCACCTGGTATTCCTAGGCAGTCTCCCATCCAAGTACTAAACAGGCCAGACCCAGCTTAGCTTCCGAGATCAGACGAGATCAGGCGATCTTCGGGTAGTATGGCCGTAAGCCGAGATGCAGTCCTCAGAATTCAATTTTTAAATGTGGCAAGCTGGTTGACAGGACCTTTCTGCAATCAGCTACACGTGTGTGATACAATAATCACTGCTCTTTTTCTCAGCCTATGTAACTCTTTGGACTTTTGCCCCACTGTTAGCACTGAAGTTCTTGAGGCACATGGGTCACTGTTGGCGACACTGCAAATCTTGCTATAAATTTCAGACCGAGTCAAAACTAAACAAACATGTTTTGGGTGGAGACCAGCGGTTTGTTTGGACGAGCATAATGTAGCGTTTTGACAAATGTGGCAAGTATCTATAGCCATTGTGAAAAAAACAAAAGGGAGAAAGTGCGCCCTATACTGGTAGCATCGCTAAAAGCCTACAGCACCTGGTATTCCTAGGCAGTCTCCCAACCAAGTACTAACCAGGCCAGACCCAGCTTAGCTTCCGAGATCAGACGAGATCAGGCGATCTTCGGGTAGTATGGCCGTAAGCCGAGAGGGAGTCCTCAGAATTCAATTTTTAAATGTGGCAAGCTGGTTGACAGGACCTTTCTGCAATGAGCTACACGTGTGTGATACAATAATCACTGCCCTTTTTCTCAGCCTATGTAACTCTTTGGACTTTTGCCCCACTGTTAGCACTGAAGTGCCTTGAGGCACATGGGTCACTGTTGGCGACACTGCAAATCTTGCTATAAATTTCAGACCGAGTCAAAACTAAACATGTTTTGGGTGGAGCCCAGTGTTTTTTTTGGACGAGCATAAACGTAGCGTTTTGACAAGTGTGGCAAGTATCTATAGCCATTGTGACAAAAACAAAAGGGAGAAAGTGCGCCCTATACTGGGAGCATCGCTAAAAGCCTACAGCACCTGGTATTCCTAGGCAGTCTCCCATCCAAGTACTAACCAGGCCAGACCCAGCTTAGCTTCCGAGCTCAGACGAGATCGGGCGATCTTCGGGTAGTATGGCCGTAAGCCGAGACGCAGTCCTCAGACTTCAATTTTTAAATGTGGCAAGCTGGTTGACAGGACCTTTCTACAATGAGCTACACGTGTGTGATACAATAATCACTACTCTTTTTCTCAGCCTATGTAACTCTTTGGACTTTTGCCCCACTGTTAGCACTGAAGTGCCTTGAGGCACATGGGTCACTGTTGGCGACACTGCAAATCTTGCTATCAATTTCAGACCGAGTCAAAACTAAACAAACATGTTTTGGGTGGAGACCAGCGTTTTGTTTGGACGAGCATAATGTAGCGTTTTGACAAGTGTGGCAAGTATCTATAGCCATTGTGACAAAAACAAAAGGGAGAAAGTGCGCCCTATACTGGGAGCATCGCTAAAAGCCTACAGCACTTGGTATTCCTAGGCAGTCTCCCAACCAAGTACTAACCAGGCCAGACCCAGCTTAGCTTCCGAGATCAGACGAGATCGGGCGATCTTCGGGTAGTATGGCCGTAAGCCGAGACGCAGTCCTAAGAATTCAATTTTTAAATGTGGCAAGCTGGTTGACAGGACCTTTCTGCAATGAGGTACACGTGTGTGATACAATAATCACTGCTCTTTTTCTCAGCCTATGTAACTCTTTGGACTTTTGCCCCACTGTTAGCACTGAAGTGCCTTGAGGCACATGGGTCACTGTTGGCGACACTGCAAATCTTGCTATAAATTTCAGACCGAGTCAAAACTAAACATGTTTTGGGTGGAGACCAGCGTTTTGTTTGGACGGGCATAATGTAGCGTTTTGACAAGTGTGGCAAGTATCTATAGCCATTGTGACAGAAACAAAAGGGAGAAAGTGCGCCCTATACTGGGAGCATCGCTAAAAGCTTACAGCACCTGGTATTCCTAGGCAGTCTCCCATCCAAGCACTAACCAGGCCGGACCCAGCTTAGCTTCCGAGATCAGACGAGATCGGGCGATCTTCGGGTAGTATGGCCGTAAGCCGAGAGGCAATCCTCAGAATTCAATTTTTAAATGTGGCAAGCTGGTTGACAGGACCTTTCTGCAATTAGCTACACGTGTGTGATACAATAATCACTGCTCTTTTTCTCAGCCTATGTAACTCTTTGGACTTTTGCCCCACTGTTAGCACTGAAGTGCCTTGAGGCACATGGGTCACTGTTGGCGACACTGCAAATCTTGCTATAAATTTCAGACCGAGTCAAAACTAAACTTGTTTTGGGTGGAGACCAGCGTTTTGTTTGGACGAGCATAATGTAGCGTTTTGACAAGTGTGGCAAGTATCTATAGCCATTGTGACAAAAACTAAAGGGAGAAAGTGCGCCCTATACTGGGAGCATCGCTAAAAGCCTACAGCACCTGGTATTCCTAGGCAGTCTCCCTTTCAAGTACTAACCAGGCCAGACCCAGCTTAGCTTCCGAGATCAGACGAGATCAGGCGATCTTCGGGTAGTATGGCCGTAAGCCGAGATGCAGTCCTCAGAATTCAATTTTTAAATGTGGCAAGCTGGTTGACAGGACCTTTCTGCAATCAGCTACACGTGTGTGATACAATAATCACTGCTCTTTTTCTCAGCCTATGTAACTCTTTGGACTTTTGCCCCACTGTTAGCACTGAAGTTCTTGAGGCACATGGGTCACTGTTGGCGACACTGCAAATCTTGCTATAAATTTCAGACCGAGTCAAAACTAAACAAACATGTTTTGGGTGGAGACCAGCGGTTTGTTTGGACGAGCATAATGTAGCGTTTTGACAAGTGTGGCAAGTATCTATAGCCATTGTGAAAAAAACAAAAGGGAGAAAGTGTGCCCTATACTGGTAGCATCGCTAAAAGCCTACAGCACCTGGTATTCCTAGGCAGTCTCCCAACCAAGTACTAACCAGGCCAGACCCAGCTTAGCTTCCGAGATCAGACGAGATCAGGCGATCTTCGGGTAGTATGGCCGTAAGCCGAGAGGGAGTCCTCAGAATTCAATTTTTAAATGTGGCAAGCTGGTTGACAGGACCTTTCTGCAATGAGCTACACGTGTGTGATACAATAATCACTGCTCTTTTTCTCAGCCTATGTAACTCTTTGGACTTTTGCCCCACTGTTAGCACTGAAGTGCCTTGAGGCACATGGGTCACTGTTGGCGACACTGCAAATCTTGCTATAAATTTCAGACCGAGTCAAAACTAAACATGTTTTGGGTGGAGACCAGTGTTTTTTTTGGACGAGCATAAACGTAGCGTTTTGACAAGTGTGGCAAGTATCTATAGCCATTGTGACAAAAACAAAAGGGAGAAAGTGCGCCCTATACTGGGAGCATCGCTAAAAGCCTACAGCACCTGGTATTCCTAGGCAGTCTCCCATCCAAGTACTAACCAGGCCAGACCCAGCTTAGCTTCCGAGCTCAGACGAGATCGGGCGATCTTCGGGTAGTATGGCCGTAAGCCGAGACGCAGTCCTCAGACTTCAATTTTTAAATGTGGCAAGCTGGTTGACAGGACCTTTCTACAATGAGCTACACGTGTGTGATACAATAATCACTACTCTTTTTCTCAGCCTATGTAACTCTTTGGACTTTTGCCCCACTGTTAGCACTGAAGTGCCTTGAGGCACATGGGTCACTGTTGGCGACACTGCAAATCTTGCTATAAATTTCACACCGAGTCAAAACTAAACATGTTTTGGGTGGAGACCAGCGTTTTGTTTGGACGAGCATAATGTAGCGTTTTGACAAGTGTGGCAAGTATCTATAGCCATTGTGACAAAAACAAAAGGGAGAAAGTGCGCTCTATACTGGGAGCATCGCTAAAAGCCTACAGGGCCTGGTATTCCTAGGCAGTCTCCCATCCAAGTACTAACCAGGCCAGACCCAGCTTAGCTTCCGAGATCAGACGAGATCAGGCGATCTTCGGGAAGTACGGCCGTAAGCCGAGAGGCAGTCCTCAGAATTCAATTTTTAAATGTGGCAAGCTGGTTGACAGGACCTTTCTGCAATGAGCTACACGTGTGTGATACAATAATCACTGCTCTTTTTCTTAGCCTATGTAACTCTTTGGACTTTTATCCCACTGTTAGCACTGAAGTGCCTTGAGGCACATGGGTCACTGTTGGCGACACTGCAAATCTTGCTATCAATTTCAGACCGAGTCAAAACTAAACAAACATGTTTTGGGTGGAGACCAGCGGTTTGTTTGGACGAGCATAATGTAGCGTTTTGACAAGTGTGGCAAGTATCTATAGCCATTGTGAAAAAAACAAAAGGGAGAAAGTGCGCCCTATACTGGGAGCATCGCTAAAAGCCTACAGCACCTGGTATTCCTAGGCAGTCTCCCATCCAAGTACTAACCAGGCCAGACCCAGCTTAGCTTCCGAGATCAGACGAGATCGGGCGATCTTCGGGTAGTATGGCCGTAAGCCGAGAGGCAGTCCTCAGAATTCAATTTTTAAATGTGGCAAGCTGGTTGACAGGACCTTTCTGCAATGAGCTACACGTGTGTGATACAATAATCACTGCTCTTTTTCTCAGCCTATGTAACTCTTTGGACTTTTGCCCCACTGTTAGCACTGAAGTGCCTTGAGGCACATGGGTCACTGTTGGCGACACTGCAAATCTTGCTATAAATTTCAGACCGAGTCAAAACTAAACATGTTTTGGGTGGAGACCAGTGTTTTTTTTTGGACGAGCATAAACGTAGCGTTTTGACAAGTGTGGCAAGTATCTATAGCCATTGTGACAAAAACAAAAGGGAGAAAGTGCGCCCTATACTGGGAGCATCGCTAAAAGCCTACAGCACCTGGTATTCCTAGGCAGACTCCCATCCAAGTACTAACCAGGCCAGACCCAGCTTAGCTTCCGAGCTCAGACGAGATCGGGCGATCTTCGGGTAGTATGGCCGTAAGCCGAGACGCAGTCCTCAGACTTCAATTTTTAAATGTGGCAAGCTGGTTGACAGGACCTTTCTACAATGAGCTACACGTGTGTGATACAATAATCACTACTCTTTTTCTCAGCCTATGTAACTCTTTGGACTTTTGCCCCACTGTTAGCACTGAAGTGCCTTGAGGCACATGGGTCACTGTTGGCGACACTGCAAATCTTGCTATAAATTTCAGACCGAGTCAAAACTAAACATGTTTTGGGTGGAGACCAGTGTTTTGTTTGGACAAGCATAAACGTAGCGTTTTGACAAGTGTGGCAAGTATCTATAGCCATTGTGACAAAAACAAAAGGGAGAAAGTGCGCCCTATACTGGGAGCATCGCTAAAAGCCTACAGCACTTGGTATTCCTAGGCAGTCTCCCAACCAAGTACTAACCAGGCCAGACCCAGCTTAGCTTCCGAGATCAGACGAGATCGGGCGATCTTCGGGTAGTATGGCCGTAAGCCGAGACGCAGTCCTCAGAATTCAATTTTTAAATGTGGCAAGCTGGTTGACAGGACCTTTCTGCAATGAGGTACACGTGTGTGATACAATAATCACTGCTCTTTTTCTCAGCCTATGTAACTCTTTGGACTTTTGCCCCACTGTTAGCACTGAAGTGCCTTGAGGCACATGGGTCACTGTTGGCGACACTGCAAATCTTGCTATAAATTTCAGACCGAGTCAACACTAAACAAACATGTTTTGGGTGGAGACCAGCGGTTTGTTTGGACGAGCATAATGTAGCGTTTTGACAAGTGTGGCAAGTATCTATAGCCATTGTGACAAAAACAAAAGGGAGAAAGTGCGCCCTATACTGGGAGCATCGCTAAAAACCTACAGCACCTGGTATTCCTAGGCAGTCTCCCATCCAAGTACTAACCAGGCCAGACCCAGCTTAGCTTCCGAGATCGGGCGATCTTCGGGTAGTATGGCCGTAAGCCGAGAGGCAGTCCTCAGAATTCAATTTTTAAATGTGGCAAGCTGGTTGACAGAACCTTTCTGCAATGAGCTACACGTGTGTGATACAATAATCACTGCTCTTTTTCTCAGCCTATGTAACTCTTTGGACTTTTGCCCCACTGTTAGCACTGAAGTGCCTTGAGGCACATGGGTCACTGTTGGCGACACTGCAAATCTTGCTATAAATTTCAGACCGAGTCAAAACTAAACATGTTTTGGGTGGAGACCAGCGTTTTGTTTGGACGGGCATAATGTAGCGTTTTGACAAGTGTGGCAAGTATCCATAGCCATTGTGAGAAAAACAAAAGGGAGAAAGTGCGCCCTATACTGGGAGCATCGCTAAAAGCCTACGGCACTTGGTATTCCTAGGCAGTCTCCCAACCAAGTACTAACCAGGCCAGACCCAGCTTAGCTTCCGAGATCAGACGAGATCGGGAGATCTTCAGGTAGTATGGCCGTAAGCCGAGACGCAGTCCTCAGAATTCAATTTTTAAATGTGGCAAGCTGGTTGACAGGACCTTTCTGCAATGAGCTACACGTGTGTGATACAATAATCACTGCTCTTTTTCTCAGCCTATGTAACTCTTTGGACTCTTGGCCCACTGTTAGCACCGAAGTGCCTTGAGGCACATGGGTGACTTTTGGCGACACTGCATATCTTACTATAAATTTCAGACCGATTCAAAACTAAACATGTTTTGGGTGGAGACCAGCGTTTTGTTTGGACGAGCATAATGTAGCGTTTTGACAAGTGTGGCAAGTATCTATAGCCATTGTGACAAAAACAAAAGGGAGAAAGTGCGCCCTATACTGGGAGCATCGCTAAAAGCCTACAGCACCTGGTATTCCTAGGCAGTCTCCCATCCAAGTACTAACCAGGACAGACCCAGCTTAGCTTCCGAGATCAGACGAGATCAGGCGATCTTCGGGTAGTATGGCCGTAAGCCGAGAGGGAGTCCTCAGAATTCAATTTTTAAATGTGGCAAGCTGGTTGACAGGACCTTTCTGCAATGAGCTACACGTGTGTGATACAATAATCACTGCTCTTTTTCTTAGCCTATGTAACTCTTTGGACTTTTGCCCCACTGTTAGCACTGAAGTGTCTTGAGGCACATGGGTCACTGTTGGCGACACTGCAAATCTTGCTATAAATTTCAGACCGAGTCAAAACTAAACAAACATGTTTTGGGTGGAGACCAGCGGTTTGTTTGGACGAGCATAATGTAGCGTTTTGACAAGTGTGGCAAGTATCTATAGCCATTGTGAAAAAAACAAAAGGGAGAAAGTGCGCCCTATACTGGGAGCATCGCTAAAAGCCTACAGCACCTGGTATTCCTAGGCAGTCTCCCATCCAAGTACTAACCAGGCCAGACCCAGCTTAGCTTCCGAGATCAGACGAGATCGGGCGATCTTCGGGTAGTATGGCCGTAAGCCGAGAGGCAGTCCTCAGAATTCAATTTTTAAATGTGGCAAGCTGGTTGACAGGACCTTTCTGCAATGAGCTACACGTGTGTGATACAATAATCACTGCTCTTTTTCTCAGCCTATGTAACTCTTTGGACTTTTGCCCCACTGTTAGCACTGAAGTGCCTTGAGGCACATGGGTCACTGTTGGCGACACTGCAAATCTTGCTATAAATTTCAGACCGAGTCAAAACTAAACATGTTTTGGGTGGAGACCAGTGTTTTGTTTGGACAAGCATAAACGTAGCGTTTTGACAAGTGTGGCAAGTATCTATAGCCATTGTGACAAAAACAAAAGGGAGAAAGTGCGCCCTATACTGGGAGCATCGCTAAAAGCCTACAGCACCTGGTATTCCTAGGCAGTCTCCCATCCAAGTACTAACCAGGCCAGACCCAGCTTAGCTTCCGAGCTCAGACGAGATCGGGCGATCTTCGGGTAGTATGGCCGTAAGCCGAGACGCAGTCCTCAGACTTCAATTTTTAAATGTGGCAAGCTGGTTGACAGGACCTTTCTACAATGAGCTACACGTGTGTGATACAATAATCACTACTCTTTTTCTCAGCCTATGTAACTCTTTGGACTTTTGCCCCACTGTTAGCACTGAAGTGCCTTGAGGCACATGGGTCACTGTTGGCGACACTGCAAATCTTGCTATAAATTTCAGACCGAGTCAAAACTAAACTTGTTTTGGGTGGAGACCAGCGTATTGTTTGGACGAGCATAATGTAGCATTTTGACAAGTGTGGCAAGTATCTATAGCCATTGTGACAAAAACAAAAGGGAGAAAGTGCGCCCTATACTGGGAGCATCGCTAAAAGCCTACAGCACTTGGTATTCCTAGGCAGTCTCCCAACCAAGTACTAACCAGGCCAGACCCAGCTTAGCTTCCGAGATCAGACGAGATCAGGCGATCTTCGGGTAGTATGGCCGTAAGCCGAGAGGGAGTCCTCAGAATTCAATTTTTAAATGTGGCAAGCTGGTTGACAGGACCTTTCTGAGATGAGCTACACGTGTGTGATACAATAATCACTGCTCTTTTTCTCAGCCTATGTAACTCTTTGGACTTTTGCCCCACTGTTAGCACTGAAGTGCCTTGAGGCACATGGGTCACTGTTGGCGACACTGCAAATCTTGCTATAAATTTCAGACCGAGTCAAAACTAAACTTGTTTTGGGTGGAGACCAGCGTTTTGTTTGGACGAGCATAATGTAGCGTTTTGACAAGTGTGGCAAGTATCTATAGCCATTGTGACAAAAACTAAAGGGAGAAAGTGCGCCCTATACTGGGAGCATCGCTAAAAGCCTACAGCACCTGGTATTCCTAGGCAGTCTCCCATCCAAGTACTAACCAGGCCAGACCCAGCTTAGCTTCCGAGATCAGACGTGATCAGGCGATCTTCGGGAAGTATGGCCGTAAGCCGAGAGGGAGTCCTCAGAATTCAATTTTTAAATGTGGCAAGCTGGTTGACAGGACCTTTCTGCAATGAGCTACACGTGTGTGATACAATAATCACTGCTCTTTTTCTTAGCCTATGTAACTCTTTGGACTTTTGCCCCACTGTTAGCACTGAAGTGCCTTGAGGCACATGGGTCACTGTTGGCGACACTGCAAATCTTGCTATCAATTTCAGACCGAGTCAAAACTAAACAAACATGTTTTGGGTGGAGACCAGCGGTTTGTTTGGACGAGCATAATGTAGCGTTTTGACAAGTGTGGCAAGTATCTATAGCCATTGTGAAAAAAACAAAAGGGAGAAAGTGTGCCCTATACTGGGAGCATCGCTAAAAGCCTACAGCACCTGGTATTCCTAGGCAGTCTCCCATCCAAGTACTAACCAGGCCAGACCCAGCTTAGCTTCCGAGATCAGACGAGATCGGGCGATCTTCGGGTAGTATGGCCGTAAGCCGAGAGGCAGTCCTCAGAATTCAATTTTTAAATGTGGCAAGCTGGTTGACAGAACCTTTCTGCAATGAGCTACACGTGTGTGATACAATAATCACTGCTCTTTTTCTCAGCCTATGTATCTCTTTGGACTTTTGCCCCACTGTTAGCACTGAAGTGCCTTGAGGCACATGGGTCACTGTTGGCGACACTGCAAATCTTGCTATAAATTTCAGACCGATTCAAAACTAAACATGTTTTGGGTGGAGACCAGTGTTTTGTTTGGACAAGCATAAACGTAGCGTTTTGACAAGTGTGGCAAGTATCTATAGCCATTGTGACAAAAACAAAAGGGAGAAAGTGCGCCCTATACTGGGAGCATCGCTAAAAGCCTACAGCACTTGGTATCCCTAGGCAGTCTCCCAACCAAGTACTAATCAGGCCAGACCCAGCTTAGCTTCCGAGATCAGACGAGATCGGGCGATCTTCGGGTAGTATGGCCGTAAGCCGAGACGCAGTCCTCAGAATTCAATTTTTAAATGTGGCAAGCTGGTTGACAGGACCTTTCTGCAATGAGGTACACGTGTGTGATACAATAATCACTGCTCTTTTTCTCAGCCTATGTAACTCTTTGGACTTTTGCCCCACTGTTAGCACTGAAGTGCCTTGAGGCACATGGGTCACTGTTGGCGACACTGCAAATCTTGCTATAAATTTCAGACCGAGTCAAAACTAAACATGTTTTGGGTGGAGACCAGCGTTTTGTTTGGACGGGCATAATGTAGCGTTTTGACAAGTGTGGCAAGTATCTATAGCCATTGTGACAGAAACAAAAGGGAGAAAGTGCGCCCTATACTGGGAGCATCGCTAAAAGCTTACAGCACCTGGTATTCCTAGGTAGTCTCCCATCCAAGCACTAACCAGGCCAGACCCAGCTTAGCTTCCGAGATCAGACGAGATCGAGCTATCTTCGGGTAGTATGGCCGTAAGCCGAGAGGCAGTCCTCAGAATTCAATTTTTAAATGTGGCAAGCTGGTTGACAGGACCTTTCTGCAATTAGCTACACGTGTGTGATACAATAATCACTGCTCTTTTTCTCAGCCTATGTAACTCTTTGGACTTTTGCCCCACTGTTAGCACTGAAGTGCCTTGAGGCACATGGGTCACTGTTGGCGACACTGCAAATCTTGCTATAAATTTCAGATCGAGTCAAAACTAAACAAACATGTTTTGGGTGGAGACCAGCGGTTTGTTTGGACGAGCATAATGTAGCGTTTTGACAAGTGTGGCAAGTATCTATAGCCATTGTGACAAAAACAAAAGGGAGAAAGTGCGCCCTATACTGGGAGCATCGCTAAAAGCCTACAGCACCTGGTATTCCTAGGCAGTCTCCCATCCAAGTACTAACCAGGCCAGACCCAGCTTAGCTTCCGAGATCAGACGAGATCGGGCGATCTTCGGGTAGTATGGCCGTAAGCCGAGAGGCAGTCCTCAGAATTCAATTTTTAAATGTGGCAAGCTGGTTGACAGAACCTTTCTGCAATGAGCTACACGTGTGTGATACAATAATCACTGCTCTTTTTCTCAGCCTATGTATCTCTTTGGACTTTTGCCCCACTGTTAGCACTGAAGTGCCTTGAGGCACATGGGTCACTGTTGGCGACACTGCAAATCTTGCTATAAATTTCAGACCGAGTCAAAACTAAACAAACATGTTTTGGGTGGAGACCAGCGGTTTGTTTGGATGAGCATAATGTAGCGTTTTGACAAGTGTGGCAAGTATCTCTAGCCATTGTGAAAAAAACAAAAGGGAGAAAGTGCGCCCTATACTGGTAGCATCGCTAAAAGCCTAAAGTACCTGGTATTCCTAGGCAGTCTCCCAACCAAGTATTAACCAGGCCAGACCCAACTTAGCTTCCGAGATCAGACGAGATCGGGCGATCTTCGGGTAGTATGGCCGTAAGCCGAGAGGCAGTCCTCAGAATTCAATTTTTAAATGTGGCAAGCTGGTTGACAGGACCTTTCTGCAATGAGCTACACGTGTGTGATACAATAATCACTGCTCTTTTTCTCAGCCTATGTAACTCTTTGGACTTTTGCCCCACTGTTAGCACTGAAGTGCCTTGAGGCACATGGGTCACTGTTGGCGACACTGCAAATCTTGCTATAAATTTCAGACCGAGTCAAAACTAAACATGTTTTGGGTGGAGACCAGCGTTTTGTTTGGACGGGCATAATGTAGCGTTTTGACAAGTGTGGCAAGTATCTATAGCCATTGTGAGAAAAACAAAAGGGAGAAAGTGCGCCCTATACTGGGAGCATCGCTAAAAGCCTACGGCACTTGGTATTCCTAGGCAGTCTCCCAACCAAGTACTAACCAGGCCAGACCCAGCTTAGCTTCCGAGATCAGACGAGATCGGGAGATCTTCAGGTAGTATGGCCGTAAGCCGAGACGCAGTCCTCAGAATTCAATTTTTAAATGTGGCAAGCTGGTTGACAGGACCTTTCTGCAATGAGCTACACGTGTGTGATACAATAATCACTGCTCTTTTTCTCAGCCTATGTAACTCTTTGGACTCTTGGCCCACTGTTAGCACCGAAGTGCCTTGAGGCACATGGGTGACTTTTGGCGACACTGCATATCTTACTATAAATTTCAGACCGATTCAAAACTAAACATGTTTTGGGTGGAGACCAGCGTTTTGTTTGGACGAGCATAATGTAGCGTTTTGACAAGTGTGGCAAGTATCTATAGCCATTGTGACAAAAACAAAAGGGAGAAAGTGCGCCCTATACTGGGAGCATCGCTAAAAGCCTACAGCACCTGGTATTCCTAGGCAGTCTCCCATCCAAGTACTAACCAGGACAGACCCAGCTTAGCTTCCGAGATCAGACGAGATCAGGCGATCTTCGGGTAGTATGGCCGTAAGCCGAGAGGGAGTCCTCAGAATTCAATTTTTAAATGTGGCAAGCTGGTTGACAGGACCTTTCTGCAATCAGCTACACGTGTGTGATACAATAATCACTGCTCTTTTTCTTAGCCTATGTAACTCTTTGGACTTTTGCCCCACTGTTAGCACTGAAGTGTCTTGAGGCACATGGGTCACTGTTGGCGACACTGCAAATCTTGCTATAAATTTCAGACCGAGTCAAAACTAAACAAACATGTTTTGGGTGGAGACCAGCGGTTTGTTTGGACGAGCATAATGTAGCGTTTTGACAAGTGTGGCAAGTATCTATAGCCATTGTGAAAAAAACAAAAGGGAGAAAGTGCGCCCTATACTGGGAGCATCGCTAAAAGCCTACAGCACCTGGTATTCCTAGGCAGTCTCCCATCCAAGTACTAACCAGGCCAGACCCAGCTTAGCTTCCGAGATCAGACGAGATCGGGCGATCTTCGGGTAGTATGGCCGTAAGCCGAGAGGCAGTCCTCAGAATTCAATTTTTAAATGTGGCAAGCTGGTTGACAGGACCTTTCTGCAATGAGCTACACGTGTGTGATACAATAATCACTGCTCTTTTTCTCAGCCTATGTAACTCTTTGGACTTTTGCCCCACTGTTAGCACTGAAGTGCCTTGAGGCACATGGGTCACTGTTGGCGACACTGCAAATCTTGCTATAAATTTCAGACCGAGTCAAAACTAAACATGTTTTGGGTGGAGACCAGTGTTTTGTTTGGACAAGCATAAACGTAGCGTTTTGACAAGTGTGGCAAGTATCTATAGCCATTGTGACAAAAACAAAAGGGAGAAAGTGCGCCCTATATTGGGAGCATCGCTAAAAGCTTACAGCACCTGGTATTCCTAGGCAGTCTCCCATCCAAGTACTAACCAGGCCAGACCCAGCTTAGCTTCCGAGATCAGACGAGATCGGGCTATCTTCGGGTAGTATGGCCGTAAGCCGAGAGGAAGTCCTCAGAATTCAATTTTTAAATGTGGCAAGCTGGTTGACAGGACCTTTCTGCAATTAGTTACACGTGTGTGATACAATAATCACTGCTCTTTTTCTCAGCCTATGTAACTCTTTGGACTTTTGCCCCACTGTTAGCACTGAAGTGCCTTGAGGCACATGGGTCACTGTTGGCGACACTGCAAATCTTGCTATAAATTTCAGACCGAGTCAAAACTAAACAAACATGTTTTGGGTGGAGACCAGCGTTTTGTTTGGACGAGCATAATGTAGCGTTTTGACAAGTGTGGCAAGTATCTATAGCCATTGTGAGAAAAACAAAAGGGAGAAAGTGCGCCCTATACTGGGAGCATCGCTAAAAGCCTACGGCACTTGGTATTCCAAGCAGTCTCCCAACCAAGTACTAACCAGGCCAGACCCAGCTTAGCTTCCGAGATCAGACGAGATCGGGAGATCTTCAGGTAGTATGGCCGTAAGCCGAGACGCAGTCCTCAGAATTCAATTTTTAAATGTGGCAAGCTGGTTGACAGGACCTTTCTGCAATGAGCTACACGTGTGTGATACAATAATCACTGCTCTTTTTCTCAGCCTATGTAACTCTTTGGACTCTTGGCCCACTGTTAGCACTGAAGTGCCTTGAGGCACATGGGTGACTTTTGGCGACACTGCATATCTTGCTATAAATTTCAGACCGATTCAAAACTAAACATGTTTTGGGTGGAGACCAGTGTTTTGTTTGGACGAGCATAAACATAGCGTTTTGACAAGTGTGGCAAGTATCTATAGCCATTGTGACAAAAACAAAAGGGAGAAAGTGCGCCCTATACTGGGAGCATCGCTAAAAGCCTACAGCACCTGGTATTCCTAGGCAGTCTCCCATCCAAGTACTAACCAGGCCAGACCCAGCTTAGCTTCCGAGATCAGACGAGATCAGGCGATCTTCGGGTAGTATGGCCGTAAGCCGAGAGGGAGTCCTCAGAATTCAATTTTTAAATGTGGCAAGCTGGTTGACAGGACCTTTCTGAGATGAGCTACACGTGTGTGATACAATAATCACTGCTCTTTTTCTCAGCCTATGTAACTCTTTGGACTTTTGCCCCACTGTTAGCACTGAAGTGCCTTGAGGCACATGGGTCACTGTTGGCGACACTGCAAATCTTGCTATAAATTTCAGACCGAGTCAAAACTAAACTTGTTTTGGGTGGAGACCAGCGTTTTGTTTGGACGAGCATAATGTAGCGTTTTGACAAGTGTGGCAAGTATCTATAGCCATTGTGACAAAAACTAAAGGGAGAAAGTGCGCCCTATACTGGGAGCATCGCTAAAAGCTTACAGCACCTGGTATTCCTAGGCAGTCTCCCATCCAAGTACTAACCAGGCCAGACCCAGCTTAGCTTCCGAGATCAGACGAGATCAGGCGATCTTCGGGTAGTATGGCCGTAAGCCGAGATGCAGTCCTCAGAATTCAATTTTTAAATGTGGCAAGCTGGTTGACAGGACCTTTCTGCAATCAGCTACACGTGTGTGATACAATAATCACTGCTCTTTTTCTCAGCCTATGTAACTCTTTGGACTTTTGCCCCACTGTTAGCACTGAAGTTCTTGAGGCACATGGGTCACTGTTGGCGACACTGCAAATCTTGCTATAAATTTCAGACCGAGTCAAAACTAAACAAACATGTTTTGGGTGGAGACCAGCGGTTTGTTTGGACGAGCATAATGTAGCGTTTTGACAAGTGTGGCAAGTATCTATAGCCATTGTGAAAAAAACAAAAGGGAGAAAGTGTGCCCTATACTGGTAGCATCGCTAAAAGCCTACAGCACCTGGTATTCCTAGGCAGTCTCCCAACCAAGTACTAACCAGGCCAGACCCAGCTTAGCTTCCGAGATCAGACGAGATCAGGCGATCTTCGGGTAGTATGGCCGTAAGCCGAGAGGGAGTCCTCAGAATTCAATTTTTAAATGTGGCAAGCTGGTTGACAGGACCTTTCTGCAATGAGCTACACGTGTGTGATACAATAATCACTGCTCTTTTTCTCAGCCTATGTAACTCTTTGGACTCTTGGCCCACTGTTAGCACTGAAGTGCCTTGAGGCACATGGGTGACTTTTGGCGACACTGCATATCTTGCTATAAATTTCAGACCGATTCAAAACTAAACATGTTTTGGGTGGAGACCAGTGTTTTGTTTGGACGAGCATAAACATAGCGTTTTGACAAGTGTGGCAAGTATCTATAGCCATTGTGACAAAAACAAAAGGGAGAAAGTGCGCCCTATACTGGGAGCATCGCTAAAAGCCTACAGCACCTGGTATTCCTAGGCAGTCTCCCATCCAAGTACTAACCAGGCCAGACCCAGCTTAGCTTCCGAGATCAGACGAGATCAGGCGATCTTCGGGTAGTATGGCCGTAAGCCGAGAGGGAGTCCTCAGAATTCAATTTTTAAATGTGGCAAGCTGGTTGACAGGACCTTTCTGAGATGAGCTACACGTGTGTGATACAATAATCACTGCTCTTTTTCTCAGCCTATGTAACTCTTTGGACTTTTGCCCCACTGTTAGCACTGAAGTGCCTTGAGGCACATGGGTCACTGTTGGCGACACTGCAAATCTTGCTATAAATTTCAGACCGAGTCAAAACTAAACTTGTTTTGGGTGGAGACCAGCGTTTTGTTTGGACGAGCATAATGTAGCGTTTTGACAAGTGTGGCAAGTATCTATAGCCATTGTGACAAAAACTAAAGGGAGAAAGTGCGCCCTATACTGGGAGCATCGCTAAAAGCTTACAGCACCTGGTATTCCTAGGCAGTCTCCCATCCAAGTACTAACCAGGCCAGACCAAGCTTAGCTTCCGAGATCAGACGAGATCAGGCGATCTTCGGGTAGTATGGCCGTAAGCCGAGATGCAGTCCTCAGAATTCAATTTTTAAATGTGGCAAGCTGGTTGACAGGACCTTTCTGCAATCAGCTACACGTGTGTGATACAATAATCACTGCTCTTTTTCTCAGCCTATGTAACTCTTTGGACTTTTGCCCCACTGTTAGCACTGAAGTTCTTGAGGCACATGGGTCACTGTTGGCGACACTGCAAATCTTGCTATAAATTTCAGACCGAGTCAAAACTAAACAAACATGTTTTGGGTGGAGACCAGCGGTTTGTTTGGACGAGCATAATGTAGCGTTTTGACAAGTGTGGCAAGTATCTATAGCCATTGTGAAAAAAACAAAAGGGAGAAAGTGTGCCCTATACTGGTAGCATCGCTAAAAGCCTACAGCACCTGGTATTCCTAGGCAGTCTCCCAACCAAGTACTAACCAGGCCAGACCCAGCTTAGCTTCCGAGATCAGACGAGATCAGGCGATCTTCGGGTAGTATGGCCGTAAGCCGAGAGGGAGTCCTCAGAATTCAATTTTTAAATGTGGCAAGCTGGTTGACAGGACCTTTCTGCAATGAGCTACACGTGTGTGATACAATAATCACTGCTCTTTTTCTCAGCCTATGTAACTCTTTGGACTTTTGCCCCACTGTTAGCACTGAAGTGCCTTGAGGCACATGGGTCACTGTTGCCGGCACTGAAAATCTTGCTATAAATTTCAGACCGAGTCAAAACTAAACATGTTTTGGGTGGAGACCAGTGTTTTTTTTGGACGAGCATAAACGTAGCGTTTTGACAAGTGTGGCAAGTATCTATAGCCATTGTGACAAAAACAAAAGGGAGAAAGTGCGCCCTATACTGGGAGCATCGCTAAAAGCCTACAGCACCTGGTATTCCTAGGCAGTCTCCCATCCAAGTACTAACCAGGCCAGACCCAGCTTAGCTTCCGAGCTCAGACGAGATCGGGAGATCTTCGGGTAGTATGGCCGTAAGCCGAGACGCAGTCCTCAGACTTCAATTTTTAGATGTGGCAAGCTGGTTGACAGGACCTTTCTACAATGAGCTACATGTGTGTGATACAATAATCACTACTCTTTTTCTCAGCCTATGTAACTCTTTGGACTTTTGCCCCACTGTTAGCACTGAAGTGCCTTGAGGCACATGGGTCACTGTTGGCGACACTGCAAATCTTGCTATAAATTTCAGACAGAGTCAAAACTAAACATGTTTTGGGTGGAGACCAGCGTTTTGTTTGGACGAGCATAATGTAGCGTTTTGACAAGTGTGGCAAGTATCTATAGCCATTGTGACAAAAACAAAAGGGAGAAAGTGCGCCCTATACTGGGAGCATCGCTAAAAGCCTACAGGGCCTGGTATTCCTAGGCAGTCTCCCATCCAAGTACTAACTGGCCAGACCCAGCTTAGCTTCCGAGATCAGACGAGATCAGGCGATCTTCGGGAAGTACGGCCGTAAGCCGAGAGGCAGTCCTCAGAATTCAATTTTTAAATGTGGCAAGCTGGTTGACAGGACCTTTCTGCAATGAGCTACACGTGTGTGATAAAATAATTACTGCTCTTTTTCTCAGCCTATGTAACTCTTTGGACTTTTGCCCCACTGTTAGCACTGAAGTGCCTTGAGGCACATGGGTCACTGTTGGCGACACTGCAAATCTTGCTATAAATTTCAGACCGAGTCAAAACTAAACATGTTTTGGGTGGAGACCAGTGTTTTTTTTGGACGAGCATAAACGTAGCGTTTTGACAAGTGTGGCAAGTATCTATAGCCATTGTGACAAAAACAAAAGGGAGAAAGTGCGCCCTATACTGGGAGCATCGCTAAAAGCCTACAGCACCTGGTATTCCTAGGCAGACTCCCATCCAAGTACTAACCAGGCCAGACCCAGCTTAGCTTCCGAGCTCAGACGAGATCGGGCGATCTTCGGGTAGTATGGCCGTAAGCCGAGACGCAGTCCTCAGACTTCAATTTTTAAATGTGGCAAGCTGGTTGACAGGACCTTTCTACAATGAGCTACACGTGTGTGATACAATAATCACTACTCTTTTTCTCAGCCTATGTAACTCTTTGGACTTTTGCCCCACTGTTAGCACTGAAGTGCCTTGAGGCACATGGGTCACTGTTGGCGACACTGCAAATCTTGCTATAAATTTCAGACCGAGTCAAAACTAAACATGTTTTGGGTGGAGACCAGCGTTTTGTTTGGACGAGCATAATGTAGCGTTTTGACAAGTGTGGCAAGTATCTATAGCCATTGTGACAAAAACAAAAGGGAGAAAGTGCGCCCTATACTGGGAGCATCGCTAAAAGCCTACAGCGCCTGGTATTCCTAGGCAGTCTCCCATCCAAGTACTAACCAGGCCAGACCCAGCTTAGCTTCCGAGATCAGACAAGATCAGGCGATCTTCGGGAAGTATGGCCGTAAGCCGAGAGGGAGTCCTCAGAATTCAATTTTTAAATGTGGCAAGCTGGTTGACAGGAACTTTCTGCAATGAGCTACACGTGTGTGATACAATAATCACTGCTCTTTTTCTTAGCCTATGTAACTCTTTGGACTTTTGCCCCACTGTTAGCACTGAAGTGCCTTGAGGCACATGGGTCACTGTTGGCGACACTGCAAATCTTGCTATAAATTTCAGACCGAGTCAAAACTAAACAAACATGTTTTGGGTGGAGACCAGCGTTTTGTTTGGACGAGCATAATGTAGCGTTTTGACAAGTGTGGCAAGTATCTATAGCCATTGTGAGAAAAACAAAAGGGAGAAAGTGCGCCCTATACTGGGAGCATCGCTAAAAGCCTACGGCACTTGGTATTCCAAGCAGTCTCCCAACCAAGTACTAACCAGGCCGGACCCAGCTTAGCTTCCGAGATCAGACGAGATCGGGAGATCTTCAGGTAGTATGGCCGTAAGCCGAGACGCAGTCCTCAGAATTCAATTTTTAAATGTGGCAAGCTGGTTGACAGGACCTTTCTGCAATGAGCTACACGTGTGTGATACAATAATCACTGCTCTTTTTCTCAGCCTATGTAACTCTTTGGACTCTTGGCCCACTGTTAGCACTGAAGTGCCTTGAGGCACATGGGTGACTTTTGGCGACACTGCATATCTTGCTATAAATTTCAGACCGATTCAAAACTAAACATGTTTTGGGTGGAGACCAGTGTTTTGTTTGGACGAGCATAAACATAGCGTTTTGACAAGTGTGGCAAGTATCTATAGCCATTGTGACAAAAACAAAAGGGAGAAAGTGCGCCCTATACTGGGAGCATCGCTAAAAGCCTACAGCACCTGGTATTCCTAGGCAGTCTCCCATCCAAGTACTAACCAGGCCAGACCCAGCTTAGCTTCCGAGATCAGACGAGATCAGGCGATCTTCGGGTAGTATGGCCGTAAGCCGAGAGGGAGTCCTCAGAATTCAATTTTTAAATGTGGCAAGCTGGTTGACAGGACCTTTCTGAGATGAGCTACACGTGTGTGATACAATAATCACTGCTCTTTTTCTCAGCCTATGTAACTCTTTGGACTTTTGCCCCACTGTTAGCACTGAAGTGCCTTGAGGCACATGGGTCACTGTTGGCGACACTGCAAATCTTGCTATAAATTTCAGACCGAGTCAAAACTAAACTTGTTTTGGGTGGAGACCAGCGTTTTGTTTGGACGAGCATAATGTAGCGTTTTGACAAGTGTGGCAAGTATCTATAGCCATTGTGACAAAAACTAAAGGGAGAAAGTGCGCCCTATACTGGGAGCATCGCTAAAAGCTTACAGCACCTGGTATTCCTAGGCAGTCTCCCATCCAAGTACTAACCAGGCCAGACCCAGCTTAGCTTCCGAGATCAGACGAGATCAGGCGATCTTCGGGTAGTATGGCCGTAAGCCGAGATGCAGTCCTCAGAATTCAATTTTTAAATGTGGCAAGCTGGTTGACAGGACCTTTCTGCAATCAGCTACACGTGTGTGATACAATAATCACTGCTCTTTTTCTCAGCCTATGTAACTCTTTGGACTTTTGCCCCACTGTTAGCACTGAAGTTCTTGAGGCACATGGGTCACTGTTGGCGACACTGCAAATCTTGCTATAAATTTCAGACCGAGTCAAAACTAAACAAACATGTTTTGGGTGGAGACCAGCGGTTTGTTTGGACGAGCATAATGTAGCGTTTTGACAAGTGTGGCAAGTATCTATAGCCATTGTGAAAAAAACAAAAGGGAGAAAGTGTGCCCTATACTGGTAGCATCGCTAAAAGCCTACAGCACCTGGTATTCCTAGGCAGTCTCCCAACCAAGTACTAACCAGGCCAGACCCAGCTTAGCTTCCGAGATCAGACGAGATCAGGCGATCTTCGGGTAGTATGGCCGTAAGCCGAGAGGGAGTCCTCAGAATTCAATTTTTAAATGTGGCAAGCTGGTTGACAGGACCTTTCTGCAATGAGCTACACGTGTGTGATACAATAATCACTGCTCTTTTTCTCAGCCTATGTAACTCTTTGGACTTTTGCCCCACTGTTAGCACTGAAGTGCCTTGAGGCACATGGGTCACTGTTGCCGGCACTGAAAATCTTGCTATAAATTTCAGACCGAGTCAAAACTAAACATGTTTTGGGTGGAGACCAGTGTTTTTTTTGGACGAGCATAAACGTAGCGTTTTGACAAGTGTGGCAAGTATCTATAGCCATTGTGACAAAAACAAAAGGGAGAAAGTGCGCCCTATACTGGGAGCATCGCTAAAAGCCTACAGCACCTGGTATTCCTAGGCAGTCTCCCATCCAAGTACTAACCAGGCCAGACCCAGCTTAGCTTCCGAGCTCAGACGAGATCGGGAGATCTTCGGGTAGTATGGCCGTAAGCCGAGACGCAGTCCTCAGACTTCAATTTTTAGATGTGGCAAGCTGGTTGACAGGACCTTTCTACAATGAGCTACATGTGTGTGATACAATAATCACTACTCTTTTTCTCAGCCTATGTAACTCTTTGGACTTTTGCCCCACTGTTAGCACTGAAGTGCCTTGAGGCACATGGGTCACTGTTGGCGACACTGCAAATCTTGCTATAAATTTCAGACCGAGTCAAAACTAAACATGTTTTGGGTGGAGACCAGCGTTTTGTTTGGACGAGCATAATGTAGCGTTTTGACAAGTGTGGCAAGTATCTATAGCCATTGTGACAAAAACAAAAGGGAGAAAGTGCGCCCTATACTGGGAGCATCGCTAAAAGCCTACAGGGCCTGGTATTCCTAGGCAGTCTCCCATCCAAGTACTAACTGGCCAGACCCAGCTTAGCTTCCGAGATCAGACGAGATCAGGCGATCTTCGGGAAGTACGGCCGTAAGCCGAGAGGCAGTCCTCAGAATTCAATTTTTAAATGTGGCAAGCTGGTTGACAGGACCTTTCTGCAATGAGCTACACGTGTGTGATACAATAATTACTGCTCTTTTTCTCAGCCTATGTAACTCTTTGGACTTTTGCCCCACTGTTAGCACTGAAGTGCCTTGAGGCACATGGGTCACTGTTGGCGACACTGCAAATCTTGCTATAAATTTCAGACCGAGTCAAAACTAAACATGTTTTGGGTGGAGACCAGTGTTTTTTTTGGACGAGCATAAACGTAGCGTTTTGACAAGTGTGGCAAGTATCTATAGCCATTGTGACAAAAACAAAAGGGAGAAAGTGCGCCCTATACTGGGAGCATCGCTAAAAGCCTACAGCACCTGGTATTCCTAGGCAGACTCCCATCCAAGTACTAACCAGGCCAGACCCAGCTTAGCTTCCGAGCTCAGACGAGATCGGGCGATCTTCGGGTAGTATGGCCGTAAGCCGAGACGCAGTCCTCAGACTTCAATTTTTAAATGTGGCAAGCTGGTTGACAGGACCTTTCTACAATGAGCTACACGTGTGTGATACAATAATCACTACTCTTTTTCTCAGCCTATGTAACTCTTTGGACTTTTGCCCCACTGTTAGCACTGAAGTGCCTTGAGGCACATGGGTCACTGTTGGCGACACTGCAAATCTTGCTATAAATTTCAGACCGAGTCAAAACTAAACATGTTTTGGGTGGAGACCAGCGTTTTGTTTGGACGAGCATAATGTAGCGTTTTGACAAGTGTGGCAAGTATCTATAGCCATTGTGACAAAAACAAAAGGGAGAAAGTGCGCCCTATACTGGGAGCATCGCTAAAAGCCTACAGCGCCTGGTATTCCTAGGCAGTCTCCCATCCAAGTACTAACCAGGCCAGACCCAGCTTAGCTTCCGAGATCAGACAAGATCAGGCGATCTTCGGGAAGTATGGCCGTAAGCCGAGAGGGAGTCCTCAGAATTCAATTTTTAAATGTGGCAAGCTGGTTGACAGGAACTTTCTGCAATGAGCTACACGTGTGTGATACAATAATCACTGCTCTTTTTCTTAGCCTATGTAACTCTTTGGACTTTTGCCCCACTGTTAGCACTGAAGTGCCTTGAGGCACATGGGTCACTGTTGGCGACACTGCAAATCTTGCTATAAATTTCAGACCGAGTCAAAACTAAACAAACATGTTTTGGGTGGAGACCAGCGTTTTGTTTGGACGAGCATAATGTAGCGTTTTGACAAGTGTGGCAAGTATCTATAGCCATTGTGAGAAAAACAAAAGGGAGAAAGTGCGCCCTATACTGGGAGCATCGCTAAAAGCCTACGGCACTTGGTATTCCAAGCAGTCTCCCAACCAAGTACTAACCAGGCCGGACCCAGCTTAGCTTCCGAGATCAGACGAGATCGGGAGATCTTCAGGTAGTATGGCCGTAAGCCGAGACGCAGTCCTCAGAATTCAATTTTTAAATGTGGCAAGCTGGTTGACAGGACCTTTCTGCAATGAGCTACACGTGTGTGATACAATAATCACTGCTCTTTTTCTCAGCCTATGTAACTCTTTGGACTCTTGGCCCACTGTTAGCACTGAAGTGCCTTGAGGCACATGGGTGACTTTTGGCGACACTGCATATCTTGCTATAAATTTCAGACCGATTCAAAACTAAACATGTTTTGGGTGGAGACCAGTGTTTTGTTTGGACGAGCATAAACATAGCGTTTTGACAAGTGTGGCAAGTATCTATAGCCATTGTGACAAAAACAAAAGGGAGAAAGTGCGCCCTATACTGGGAGCATCGCTAAAAGCCTACAGCACCTGGTATTCCTAGGCAGTCTCCCATCCAAGTACTAACCAGGCCAGACCCAGCTTAGCTTCCGAGATCAGACGAGATCAGGCGATCTTCGGGTAGTATGGCCGTAAGCCGAGAGGGAGTCCTCAGAATTCAATTTTTAAATGTGGCAAGCTGGTTGACAGGACCTTTCTGAGATGAGCTACACGTGTGTGATACAATAATCACTGCTCTTTTTCTCAGCCTATGTAACTCTTTGGACTTTTGCCCCACTGTTAGCACTGAAGTGCCTTGAGGCACATGGGTCACTGTTGGCGACACTGCAAATCTTGCTATAAATTTCAGACCGAGTCAAAACTAAACTTGTTTTGGGTGGAGACCAGCGTTTTGTTTGGACGAGCATAATGTAGCGTTTTGACAAGTGTGGCAAGTATCTATAGCCATTGTGACAAAAACTAAAGGGAGAAAGTGCGCCCTATACTGGGAGCATCGCTAAAAGCTTACAGCACCTGGTATTCCTAGGCAGTCTCCCATCCAAGTACTAACCAGGCCAGACCCAGCTTAGCTTCCGAGATCAGACGAGATCAGGCGATCTTCGGGTAGTATGGCCGTAAGCCGAGATGCAGTCCTCAGAATTCAATTTTTAAATGTGGCAAGCTGGTTGACAGGACCTTTCTGCAATCAGCTACACGTGTGTGATACAATAATCACTGCTCTTTTTCTCAGCCTATGTAACTCTTTGGACTTTTGCCCCACTGTTAGCACTGAAGTTCTTGAGGCACATGGGTCACTGTTGGCGACACTGCAAATCTTGCTATAAATTTCAGACCGAGTCAAAACTAAACAAACATGTTTTGGGTGGAGACCAGCGGTTTGTTTGGACGAGCATAATGTAGCGTTTTGACAAGTGTGGCAAGTATCTATAGCCATTGTGAAAAAAACAAAAGGGAGAAAGTGTGCCCTATACTGGTAGCATCGCTAAAAGCCTACAGCACCTGGTATTCCTAGGCAGTCTCCCAACCAAGTACTAACCAGGCCAGACCCAGCTTAGCTTCCGAGATCAGACGAGATCAGGCGATCTTCGGGTAGTATGGCCGTAAGCCGAGAGGGAGTCCTCAGAATTCAATTTTTAAATGTGGCAAGCTGGTTGACAGGACCTTTCTGCAATGAGCTACACGTGTGTGATACAATAATCACTGCTCTTTTTCTCAGCCTATGTAACTCTTTGGACTTTTGCCCCACTGTTAGCACTGAAGTGCCTTGAGGCACATGGGTCACTGTTGCCGGCACTGAAAATCTTGCTATAAATTTCAGACCGAGTCAAAACTAAACATGTTTTGGGTGGAGACCAGTGTTTTTTTTGGACGAGCATAAACGTAGCGTTTTGACAAGTGTGGCAAGTATCTATAGCCATTGTGACAAAAACAAAAGGGAGAAAGTGCGCCCTATACTGGGAGCATCGCTAAAAGCCTACAGCACCTGGTATTCCTAGGCAGTCTCCCATCCAAGTACTAACCAGGCCAGACCCAGCTTAGCTTCCGAGCTCAGACGAGATCGGGAGATCTTCGGGTAGTATGGCCGTAAGCCGAGACGCAGTCCTCAGACTTCAATTTTTAGATGTGGCAAGCTGGTTGACAGGACCTTTCTACAATGAGCTACATGTGTGTGATACAATAATCACTACTCTTTTTCTCAGCCTATGTAACTCTTTGGACTTTTGCCCCACTGTTAGCACTGAAGTGCCTTGAGGCACATGGGTCACTGTTGGCGACACTGCAAATCTTGCTATAAATTTCAGACCGAGTCAAAACTAAACATGTTTTGGGTGGAGACCAGCGTTTTGTTTGGACGAGCATAATGTAGCGTTTTGACAAGTGTGGCAAGTATCTATAGCCATTGTGACAAAAACAAAAGGGAGAAAGTGCGCCCTATACTGGGAGCATCGCTAAAAGCCTACAGGGCCTGGTATTCCTAGGCAGTCTCCCATCCAAGTACTAACTGGCCAGACCCAGCTTAGCTTCCGAGATCAGACGAGATCAGGCGATCTTCGGGAAGTACGGCCGTAAGCCGAGAGGCAGTCCTCAGAATTCAATTTTTAAATGTGGCAAGCTGGTTGACAGGACCTTTCTGCAATGAGCTACACGTGTGTGATACAATAATTACTGCTCTTTTTCTCAGCCTATGTAACTCTTTGGACTTTTGCCCCACTGTTAGCACTGAAGTGCCTTGAGGCACATGGGTCACTGTTGGCGACACTGCAAATCTTGCTATAAATTTCAGACCGAGTCAAAACTAAACATGTTTTGGGTGGAGACCAGTGTTTTTTTTGGACGAGCATAAACGTAGCGTTTTGACAAGTGTGGCAAGTATCTATAGCCATTGTGACAAAAACAAAAGGGAGAAAGTGCGCCCTATACTGGGAGCATCGCTAAAAGCCTACAGCACCTGGTATTCCTAGGCAGACTCCCATCCAAGTACTAACCAGGCCAGACCCAGCTTAGCTTCCGAGCTCAGACGAGATCGGGCGATCTTCGGGTAGTATGGCCGTAAGCCGAGACGCAGTCCTCAGACTTCAATTTTTAAATGTGGCAAGCTGGTTGACAGGACCTTTCTACAATGAGCTACACGTGTGTGATACAATAATCACTACTCTTTTTCTCAGCCTATGTAACTCTTTGGACTTTTGCCCCACTGTTAGCACTGAAGTGCCTTGAGGCACATGGGTCACTGTTGGCGACACTGCAAATCTTGCTATAAATTTCAGACCGAGTCAAAACTAAACATGTTTTGGGTGGAGACCAGCGTTTTGTTTGGACGAGCATAATGTAGCGTTTTGACAAGTGTGGCAAGTATCTATAACCATTGTGACAAAAACAAAAGGGAGAAAGTGCGCCCTATACTGGGAGCATCGCTAAAAGCCTACAGCGCCTGGTATTCCTAGGCAGTCTCCCATCCAAGTACTAACCAGGCCAGACCCAGCTTAGCTTCCGAGATCAGACAAGATCAGGCGATCTTCGGGAAGTATGGCCGTAAGCCGAGAGGGAGTCCTCAGAATTCAATTTTTAAATGTGGCAAGCTGGTTGACAGGAACTTTCTGCAATGAGCTACACGTGTGTGATACAATAATCACTGCTCTTTTTCTTAGCCTATGTAACTCTTTGGACTTTTGCCCCACTGTTAGCACTGAAGTGCCTTGAGGCACATGGGTCACTGTTGGCGACACTGCAAATCTTGCTATCAATTTCAGACCGAGTCAAAACTAAACAAACATGTTTTGGGTGGAGACCAGCGGTTTGTTTGGACGAGCATAATGTAGCGTTTTGACAAGTGTGGCAAGTATCTATAGCCATTGTGAAAAAAACAAAAGGGAGAAAGTGCGCCCTATACTGGGAGCATCGCTAAAAGCCTACAGCACTTGGTATTTCTAGGCAGTCTCCCAACCAAGTACTAACCAGGCCAGACCCAGCTTAGCTTCCGAGATCAGACGAGATCGGGCGATCTTCAGGTAGTATGGCCGTAAGCCGAGACGCAGTCCTCAGAATTCAATTTTTAAATGTGGCAAGCTGGTTGACAGGACCTTTCTGCAATGAGGTACACGTGTGTGATACAATAATCACTGCTCTTTTTCTCAGCCTATGTAACTCTTTGGACTTTTGCCCCACTGTTAGCACTGAAGTGCCTTGAGGCACATGGGTCACTGTTGGCGACACTGCAAATCTTGCTATAAATTTCAGACCGAGTCAAAACTAAACATGTTTTGGGTGGAGACCAGCGTTTTGTTTGGACGGGCATAATGTAGCGTTTTGACAAGTGTGGCAAGTATCTATAGCCATTGTGACAGAAACAAAAGGGAGAAAGTGCGCCCTATACTGGGAGCATCGCTAAAAGCTTACAGCACCTGGTATTCCTAGGCAGTCTCCCATCCAAGCACTAACCAGGCCAGACCCAGCTTAGCTTCCGAGATCAGACGAGATCGGGCGATCTTCGGGTAGTATGGCCGTAAGCCGAGATGCAGTCCTCAGAATTCAATTTTTAAATGTGGCAAGCTGGTTGACAGGACCTTTCTGCAATTAGCTACACGTGTGTGATACAATAATCACTGCTCTTTTTCTCAGCCTATGTAACTCTTTGGACTTTTGCCCCACTGTTAGCACTGAAGTGCCTTGAGGCACATGGGTCACTGTTGGCGACACTGCAAATCTTGCTATAAATTTCAGACCGAGTCAAAACTAAACAAACATGTTTTGGGTGGAGACCAGCGGTTTGTTTGGACGAGCATAATGTAGCGTTTTGACAAGTGTGGCAAGTATCTATAGCCATTGTGACAAAAACAAAAGGGAGAAAGTGCGCCCTATACTGGGAGCATCGCTAAAAGCCTACAGCACCTGGTATTCCTAGGCAGTCTCCCATCCAAGTACTAACCAGGCCAGACCCAGCTTAGCTTCCGAGATCAGACGAGATCGGGCGATCTTCGGGTAGTATGGCCGTAAGCCGAGAGGCAGTCCTCAGAATTCAATTTTTAAATGTGGCAAGCTGGTTGACAGAACCTTTCTGCAATGAGCTACACGTGTGTGATACAATAATCACTGCTCTTTTTCTCAGCCTATGTATCTCTTTGGACTTTTGCCCCACTGTTAGCACTGAAGTGCCTTGAGGCACATGGGTCACTGTTGGCGACACTGCAAATCTTGCTATAAATTTCAGACCGAGTCAAAACTAAACAAACATGTTTTGGGTGGAGACCAGCGTTTTGTTTGGATGAGCATAATGTAGCGTTTTGACAAGTGTGGCAAGTATCTCTAGCCATTGTGAAAAAAACAAAAGGGAGAAAGTGCGCCCTATACTGGTAGCATCGCTAAAAGCCTAAAGTACCTGGTATTCCTAGGCAGTCTCCCAACCAAGTACTAACCAGGCCAGACCCAACTTAGCTTCCGAGATCAGACGAGATCGGGCGATCTTCGGGTAGTATGGCCGTAAGCCGAGAGGCAGTCCTCAGAATTCAATTTTTAAATGTGGCAAGCTGGTTGACAGGACCTTTCTGCAATGAGCTACACGTGTGTGATACAATAATCACTGCTCTTTTTCTCAGCCTATGTAACTCTTTGGACTTTTGCCCCACTGTTAGCACTGAAGTGCCTTGAGGCACATGGGTCACTGTTGGCGACACTGCAAATCTTGCTATAAATTTCAGACCGAGTCAAAACTAAACATGTTTTGGGTGGAGACCAGCGTTTTGTTTGGACGGGCATAATGTAGCGTTTTGACAAGTGTGGCAAGTATCTATAGCCATTGTGAGAAAAACAAAAGGGAGAAAGTGCGCCCTATACTGGGAGCATCGCTAAAAGCCTACAGCACTTGGTATTTCTAGGCAGTCTCCCAACCAAGTACTAACCAGGCCAGACCCAGCTTAGCTTCCGAGATCAGACGAGATCGGGCGATCTTCAGGTAGTATGGCCGTAAGCCGAGACGCAGTCCTCAGAATTCAATTTTTAAATGTGGCAAGCTGGTTGACAGGACCTTTCTGCAATGAGGTACACGTGTGTGATACAATAATCACTGCTCTTTTTCTCAGCCTATGTAACTCTTTGGACTTTTGCCCCACTGTTAGCACTGAAGTGCCTTGAGGCACATGGGTCACTGTTGGCGACACTGCAAATCTTGCTATAAATTTCAGACCGAGTCAAAACTAAACATGTTTTGGGTGGAGACCAGCGTTTTGTTTGGACGGGCATAATGTAGCGTTTTGACAAGTGTGGCAAGTATCTATAGCCATTGTGACAGAAACAAAAGGGAGAAAGTGCGCCCTATACTGGGAGCATCGCTAAAAGCTTACAGCACCTGGTATTCCTAGGCAGTCTCCCATCCAAGCACTAACCAGGCCAGACCCAGCTTAGCTTCCGAGATCAGACGAGATCGGGCGATCTTCGGGTAGTATGGCCGTAAGCCGAGATGCAGTCCTCAGAATTCAATTTTTAAATGTGGCAAGCTGGTTGACAGGACCTTTCTGCAATTAGCTACACGTGTGTGATACAATAATCACTGCTCTTTTTCTCAGCCTATGTAACTCTTTGGACTTTTGCCCCACTGTTAGCACTGAAGTGCCTTGAGGCACATGGGTCACTGTTGGCGACACTGCAAATCTTGCTATAAATTTCAGACCGAGTCAAAACTAAACAAACATGTTTTGGGTGGAGACCAGCGGTTTGTTTGGACGAGCATAATGTAGCGTTTTGACAAGTGTGGCAAGTATCTATAGCCATTGTGACAAAAACAAAAGGGAGAAAGTGCGCCCTATACTGGGAGCATCGCTAAAAGCCTACAGCACCTGGTATTCCTAGGCAGTCTCCCATCCAAGTACTAACCAGGCCAGACCCAGCTTAGCTTCCGAGATCAGACGAGATCGGGCGATCTTCGGGTAGTATGGCCGTAAGCCGAGAGGCAGTCCTCAGAATTCAATTTTTAAATGTGGCAAGCTGGTTGACAGAACCTTTCTGCAATGAGCTACACGTGTGTGATACAATAATCACTGCTCTTTTTCTCAGCCTATGTATCTCTTTGGACTTTTGCCCCACTGTTAGCACTGAAGTGCCTTGAGGCACATGGGTCACTGTTGGCGACACTGCAAATCTTGCTATAAATTTCAGACCGAGTCAAAACTAAACAAACATGTTTTGGGTGGAGACCAGCGTTTTGTTTGGATGAGCATAATGTAGCGTTTTGACAAGTGTGGCAAGTATCTCTAGCCATTGTGAAAAAAACAAAAGGGAGAAAGTGCGCCCTATACTGGTAGCATCGCTAAAAGCCTAAAGTACCTGGTATTCCTAGGCAGTCTCCCAACCAAGTACTAACCAGGCCAGACCCAACTTAGCTTCCGAGATCAGACGAGATCGGGCGATCTTCGGGTAGTATGGCCGTAAGCCGAGAGGCAGTCCTCAGAATTCAATTTTTAAATGTGGCAAGCTGGTTGACAGGACCTTTCTGCAATGAGCTACACGTGTGTGATACAATAATCACTGCTCTTTTTCTCAGCCTATGTAACTCTTTGGACTTTTGCCCCACTGTTAGCACTGAAGTGCCTTGAGGCACATGGGTCACTGTTGGCGACACTGCAAATCTTGCTATAAATTTCAGACCGAGTCAAAACTAAACATGTTTTGGGTGGAGACCAGCGTTTTGTTTGGACGGGCATAATGTAGCGTTTTGACAAGTGTGGCAAGTATCTATAGCCATTGTGAGAAAAACAAAAGGGAGAAAGTGCGCCCTATACTGGGAGCATCGCTAAAAGCCTACGGCACTTGGTATTCCTAGGCAGTCTCCCAACCAAGTACTAACCAGGCCAGACCCAGCTTAGCTTCGGAGATCAGACGAGATCGGGAGATCTTCAGGTAGTATGGCCGTAAGCCGAGATGCCGTCCTCAGAATTCAATTTTTAAATGTGGCAAGCTGGTTGACAGGACCTTTCTGCAATGAGCTACACGTGTGTGATACAATAATCACTGCTCTTTTTCTCAGCCTATGTAACTCTTTGGACTCTTGGCCCACTGTTAGCACCGAAGTGCCTTGAGGCACATGGGTGACTTTTGGCGACACTGCATATCTTGCTATAAATTTCAGACCGATTCAAAACTAAACATGTTTTGGGTGGAAACCAGCGTTTTGTTTGGACGAGCATAATGTAGCGTTTTGACAAGTGTGGCAAGTATCTATAGCCATTGTGACAAAAACAAAAGGGAGAAAGTGCGCCCTATACTGGGAGCATCGCTAAAAGCCTACAGCACCAGGTATTCCTAGGCAGCCTCCCATCCAAGTACTAACCAGGCCAGACCCAGCTTAGCTTCCGAGATCAGACGAGATCGGGCAATCTTCGGGCAGTATGGCCGTAAGCCGAGAGGCAGTCCTCAGAATTCAATTTTTAAATGTGGCAAGCTGGTTGACAGGACCTTTCTGCAATGAGCTACACGTGTGTGATACAATAATCACTGCTCTTTTTCTCAGCCTATGTAACTCTTTGGACTTTTGCCCCAATGTTAGCACTGAAGTGCCTTGAGGCACATGGGTCACTGTTGGCGACACTGCAAATCTTGCTATAAATTTCAGACCGAGTCAAAACTAAACAAACATGTTTTGGGTGGAGACCAGCGGTTTGTTTGGACGAGCATAATGTAGCGTTTTGACAAGTGTGGCAAATATCTATAGCCATTGTGAAAAAAACAAAAGGGAGAAAGTGCGCCCTTTACGACTTTTGCCCCACTGTTAGCACTGAAGTGCCTTGAGGCACATGGGTCAGTCACTATTGGCGACACTGCAAATCTTGCTATAAATTTCAGACCGAGTCAAAACTAAACATGTTTTGGGTGGAGACCAGCGTTTTGTTTGGACGGGCATAATGTAGCGTTTTGACAAGTGTGGCAAGTATCTATAGCCATTGTGAGAAAAACAAAAGGGAGAAAGTGCGCCCTATACTGGGGGCATCGCTAAAAGCCTACAGCACTTGGTATTCCTAGGCAGTCTCCCAACCAAGTACTAACCAGGCCAGACCCAGCTTAGCTTCCGAGATCAGACGAGATCGGGCGATCTTCGGGTAGTATGGCCGTAAGCCGAGACGCAGTCCTTAGAATTCAATTTTTAAATGTGGCAAGCTGGTTGACAGGACCTTTCTGCAATGAGCTACACGTGTGTGATACAATAATCACTGCTCTTTTTCTCAGCCTATGTAACTCTTTGGACTCTTGGCCCACTGTTAGCACTGAAGTGCCTTGAGGCACATGGGTGACTGTTGGCGACACTGCAAATCTTGCTATAAATTTCAGACCGAGTCAAAACTAAACATGTTTTGGGTGGAGACAAGTGTTTTGTTTGGATGAGCATAAACGTAGCGTTTTGACAAGTGTGGCAAGTATCTAGAGCCATTGTGACAAAAACAAAAGGGAGAAAGTGCGCCCTATACTGGGAGCATCGCTAAAAGCCTACAGCACCTGGTATTCCTAGGCAGTCTCCCATCCAAGTACTAACCAGGCCGGACCCAGCTTAGCTTCAGAGATCAGACGAGATCGGGGGATCTTCGGGTAGTATGGCCGTAAACCGAGAGGCAGTCCTCAGAATTCAATTTTTAAATGTGGCAAGCTGGTTGACAGGAACTTTCTGCAATGAGCTACACGTGTGTGATACAATAATCACTGCTCTTTTTCTCAGCCTATGTAACTCTTTGGACTTTTGCCCCACTGTTAGCACTGAAGTGCCTTGAGGCACATGGGTCACTGTTGGCGACACTGCAAATCTTGCTATAAATTTCAGACCGAGTCAAAACTAAACTTGTTTTCGGTGGAGACCAGCGTTTTGTTTGGACGAGCATAATGTAGCGTTTTGACAAGTGTGGCAAGTATCAATAGCCATTGTGACAAAAACAAAAGGGAGAAAGTGCGCCCTATACTGGTAGCATCGCTAAAAGCCTACAGCACCTGGTATTCCTAGGCAGTCTCCCAACCAAGTACTAACCAGGCCAGACCCAGCTTAGCTTCCGAGATCAGACGAGATCGGGCGATCTTCGGGTAGTATGGCCGTAAGCCGAGAGGCAGTCCTCAGAATCCAATTTTTAAATGTGGCAAGCTGGTTGACAGGACCTTTCTGCAATGAGTTACACGTGTGTGATACAATAATCACTGCTCTTTTTCTCAGCCTATGTAACTCTTTGGACTTTTGCCCCACTGTTAGCACTGAAGTGCCTTGAGGCACATGGGTCACTGTTGGCGACACTGCAAATCTTGCTATAAATTTCAGATCGAGTCAAAACTAAACTTGTTTTGGGTGGAGACCAGCGTTTTGTTTGGACGAGCATAATGTAGCGTTTTGACAAGTGTGGCAAGTATCTATAGCCATTGTGACAAAAACAAAAGGGAGAAAGTGCGCCCTATACTGGGAGCATCGCTAAAAGCCTACAGCACCAGGTATTCCTAGGCAGCCTCCCATCCAAGTACTAACCAGGCCAGACCCAGCTTAGCTTCCGAGATCAGACGAGATCGGGCGATCTTCGGGCAGTATGGCCGTAAGCCGAGAGGCAGTCCTCAGAATTCAATTTTTAAATGTGGCGAGCTGGTTGACAGGACCTTTCTGCAATGAGCTACACGTGTGTGATACAATAATCACTGCTCTTTTTCTCAGCCTATGTAACTCTTTGGACTTTTGCCCCAATGTTAGCACTGAAGTGCCTTGAGGCACATGGGTCACTGTTGGCGACACTGCAAATCTTGCTTTAAATTTCAGACCGAGTCAAAACTAAACAAACATGTTTTGGGTGGAGACCAGCGGTTTGTTTGGACGAGCATAATGTAGCGTTTTGACAAGTGTGGCAAATATCTATAGCCATTGTGAAAAAAACAAAAGGGAGAAAGTGCGCCCTTTACGACTTTTGCCCCACTGTTAGCACTGAAGTGCCTTGAGGCACATGGGTCACTATTGGCGACACTGCAAATCTTGCTATAAATTTCAGACCGAGTCAAAACTAAACATGTTTTGGGTGGAGACCAGCGTTTTGTTTGGACGGGCATAATGTAGCGTTTTGACAAGTGTGGCAAGTATCTATAGCCATTGTGAGAAAAACAAAAGGGAGAAAGTGCGCCCTATACTGGGGGCATCGCTAAAAGCCTACAGCACTTGGTATTCCTAGGCAGTCTCCCAACCAAGTACTAACCAGGCCAGACCCAGCTTAGCTTCCGAGATCAGACGAGATCGGGCGATCTTCGGGTAGTATGGCCGTAAGCCGAGACGCAGTCCTTAGAATTCAATTTTTAAATGTGGCAAGCTGGTTGACAGGACCTTTCTGCAATGAGCTACACGTGTGTGATACAATAATCAGTGCTCTTTTTCTCAGCCTATGTAACTCTTTGGACTCTTGGCCCACTGTTAGCACTGAAGTGCCTTGAGGCACATGGGTGACTGTTGGCGACACTGCAAATCTTGCTATAAATTTCAGACCGAGTCAAAACTAAACATGTTTTGGGTGGAGACAAGTGTTTTGTTTGGACGAGCATAAACGTAGCGTTTTGACAAGTGTGGCAAGTATCTAGAGCCATTGTGACAAAAACAAAAGGGAGAAAGTGCGCCCTATACTGGGAGCATCGCTAAAAGCCTACAGCACCTGGTATTCCTAGGCAGTCTCCCATCCAAGTACTAACCAGGCCGGACCCAGCTTAGCTTCAGAGATCAGACGAGATCGGGGGATCTTCGGGTAGTATGGCCGTAAACCGAGAGGCAGTCCTCAGAATTCGATTTTTGAATGTGGCAAGCTGGTTGACAGGACCTTTCTGCAATGAGCTACACGTGTGTGATACAATAATCACTGCTCTTTTTCTCAGCCTATGTAACTCTTTGGACTTTTGCTCCACTGTTAGCACTGAAGTGCCTTGAGGCACATGGGTCACTGTTGGCGACACTGGAAATCTTGCTATAAATTTCAGACCGAGTCAAAACTAAACTTGTTTTGGGTGGAGAACAGCGTTTTGTTTGGACGAGCATAATGTAGCGTTTTGACAAGTGTGGCAAGTATCTATAGCCATTGTGACAAAAACAAAAGGGAGAAAGTGCGCCCTATACTGGGAGCATCGCTAAAAGCCTACAGCACCTGGTATTCCTAGGCAGTCTCCCATCCAAGTACTAACCAGGCCAGACCCAGCTTAGCTTCCGAGATCAGACGAGATCAGGCGATCTTCGGGCAGTATGGCCGTAAGCCGAGAGGCAGTCCTCAGAATTCAATTTTTAAATGTGGCAAGCTGGTTGACAGGACCTTTCTGCAATGAGCTACACGTGTGTGATACAGTAATCACTGCTCTTTTTCTCAGCCTTTGTAACTCTTTGGACTTTTGCCCCAATGTTAGCACTGAAGTGCCTTGAGGCACATGGGTCACTGTTGGCGACACTGCAAATCTTGCTATAAATTTCAGACCGAGTCAAAACTAAACATGTTTTGGGTGGAGAGCAGCGTTTTGTTTGGATGAGCATAATGTAGCGTTTTGACAAGTGTGGCAAGTATCTATAGCCATTGTGAGAAAAACAAAAGGGAGAAAGTGCGCCCTATACTGGGGGCATCGCTAAAAGCCTACAGCGCTTGGTATTCCTAGGCAGTCTCCCAACCAAGTACTAACCAGGCCAGACCCAGCTTAGCTTCCGAGATCAGACGAGATCGGGCGATCTTCGGGTAGTATGGCCGTAAGTCGAGATGCAGTCCTCAGAATTAAATTTTTAAATGTGGCAAGCTGGTTGACAGGACCTTTCTGCAATGAGCTACACGTGTGTGATACAATAATCACTGCTCTTTTTCTCAGCCTATGTAACTCTTTGGACTCTTGGCCCACTGTTAGCACTGAAGTGCCTTGAGGCACATGGGTGACTGTTGGCGACACTGCAAATCTTGCTATAAATTTCAGACCGAGTCAAAACTAAACATGTTTTGGGTGGAGACCAGCGTTTTGTTTGGACGAGCATAATGTAGCGTTTTGACAAGTGTGGCAAGTATCTATAGCCATTGTGACAAAAACAAAAGGGAGAAAGTGCGCTCTATACTGGGAGCATCGCTAAAAGGCTACAGCACCTGGTAATCCTAGGCAGTCTCCCATCCAAGTACTAACCAGGCCAGACCCAGCTTAGCTTCCGAGATCAGACGAGATCGGGCGATCTTCGGGTAGTATGGCCGTAAGCCGAGAGGCAGTCCTCAGAATCCAATTTTTAAATGTGGCAAGCTGGTTGACAGGAACTTTCTGCAATGAGCTACACGTGTGTGATACAATAATCACTGCTCTTTTTCTCAGCCTATGTAACTCTTTGGACTTTTGCCCCACTGTTAGCACTGAAGTGCCTTGAGGCACATGGGTCACTGTTGGCGACACTGCAAATCTTGCTATAAATTTCAGACCGAGTCAAAACTAAACATGTTTTGGGTGGAGACCAGCGTTTTGTTTGGACGAGCATCATGTAGCGTTTTGACAAGTGTGGCAAGTATCTATAGCCATTGTGACAAAAACAAAAGGGAGAAAGTGCGCCCTATACTGGGAGCATCGCTAAAAGCCTACAGCACCTGGTATTCCTAGGCAGTCTCCCATCCAAGTACTAACCAGGCCAGACCCAGCTTAGCTTCCGAGATCAGACGAGATCGGGCGATCTTCGGGTAGTATGGCCGTAAGCCGAGATGCCGTCCTCAGAATTCAATTTTTAAATGTGGCAAGCTGGTTGACAAGACCTTTCTGCAATGAGCTACACGTGTGTGATACAATAATCACTGCTCTTTTTCTCAGCCTATGTAACTCTTTGGACTTTTGCCCCACTGTTAGCACAGAAGTGCCTTGAGGCACATGGGTCACTGTTGGCGACACTGCAAATCTTGCTATAAATTTCAGACCGAGTCAAAACTAAACAAACATGTTTTGGGTGGAGACCAGCGGTTTGTTTGGGCGAGCATAATGTAGCGTTTTGACAAGTGTGGCAAGTATCTATAGCCATTGTGAAAAAAACAAAAGGGAGAAAGTGCGCCCTATACTGGGAGCATCGCTAAAAGCCTACAGCACCTGGTATTCCTAGGCAGTCTCCCAACCCAGTACTAACCAGGCCAGACCCAGCTTAGCTTCCGAGATCAAACGAGATCGGGCGATCTTCGGGTAGTATGGCCGTAAGCCGAGAGGCTGTCCTCAGAATTAAATTTTTAAATGTGGCAAGCTGGTTGACAGGACCTTTCTGCAATGAGCTACACGTGTGTGATAAAATAATCACTGCTCTTTTTCTCAGCTTATGTAACTCTTTGGACTTTTGCCCCACTGTTAGAACTGAAGTGCCTTGAGGCACATGGGTCACTGTTGGCGACACTGCAAATCTTGCTATAAATTTCAGACCGAGTCAAAACTAAACTTGTTTTGGGTGGAGACCAGCGTTTTGTTTGGACGAGCATAATGTAGCGTTTTGACAAGTGTGGCAAGTATCAATAGCCATTGTGACAAAAACAAAAGGGAGAAAGTGCGCCCTATACTGGGAGCATCGCTAAAAGCCTACAGCACCTGGTATTCCTAGGCAGTCTCCCAACCAAGTACTAACCAGGCCAGACCCAGCTTAGCTTCCGAGATCAGACGAGATCGGGCGATCTTCGGGTAGTATGGCCGTAAGCCGAGAGGCAGTCCTCAGAATCCAATTTTTAAATGTGGCAAGCTGGTTGACAGGAACTTTCTGCAATGAGCTACACGTGTGTGATACAATAATCACTGCTCTTTTTCTCAGCCTATGTAACTCTTTGGACTTTTGCCCCACTGTTAGCACTGAAGTGCCTTGAGGCACATGGGTCACTGTTGGCGACACTGCAAATCTTGCTATAAATTTCAGACCGAGTCAAAACTAAACTTGTTTTGGGTGGAGACCAACGTTTTGTTTGGACGAGCATAATGTAGCGTTTTGACAAGTGTGGCAAGTATCAATAGCCATTGTGACAAAAACAAAAAGGAGAAAGTGCGCCCTATACTGGGAGCATCGCTAAAAGCCTACAGCACCTGGTATTCCTAGGCAGTCTCCCAACCAAGTACTAACCAGGCCAGACCCAGCTTAGCTTCCGAGATCAGACGAGATCGGGCGATCTTCGGGTAGTATGGCCGTAAGCCGAGAGGCAGTCCTCAGAATCCAATTTTTAAATGTGGCAAGCTGGTTGACAGGACCTTTCTGCAATGAGCTACACGTGTGTGATACAATAATCACTGCTCTTTTTGTCAGCCTATGTAACTCTTTGGACTTTTGCCCCACTGTTAGCACTGAAGTGCCTTGAGGCACATGGGTCACTGTTGGCGACACTGCAAATCTTGCTATAAATTTCAGACCGAGTCAAAACTAAACTTGTTTTGGGTGGAGACCAGCGTTTTGTTTGGACGAGCATAATGTAGCGTTTTGACAAGTGTGGCAAGTATCTATAGCCATTGTGACAAAAACAAAAGGGAGAAAGTGCGCCCTATACTGGGAGCATCGCTAAAAGCCTACAGCACCTGGTATTCCTAGGCAGTCTCCCATCCAAGTACTAACCAGACCCAGCTTAGCTTCCGAGATCAGACGAGATCGGGCGATCTTCGGGTAGTATGGCCGTAAGCCGAGATGCCGTCCTCAGAATTCAATTTTTAAATGTGGCAAGCTGGTTGACAGGACCTTTCCGCAATGAGCTACACGTGTGTGATACAATAATCACTGCTCTTTTTCTCAGCCTATGTAACTCTTTGGACTTTTGCCCCACTGTTAGCACAGAAGTGCCTTGAGGCACATGGGTCACTGTTGGCGACACTGCAAATCTTGCTATAAATTTCAGACCGAGTCAAAACTAAACAAACATGTTTTGGGTGGAGACCAGCGGTTTGTTTGGGCGAGCATAATGTAGCGTTTTGACAAGTGTGGCAAGTATCTATAGCCATTGTGAAAAAAACAAAAGGGAGAAAGTGCGCCCTATACTGGGAGCATCGCTAAAAGCCTACAGCACCTGGTATTCCTAGGCAGTCTCCCAACCCAGTACTAACCAGGCCAGACCCAGCTTAGCTTCCGAGATCAAACGAGATCGGGCGATCTTCGGGTAGTATGGCCGTAAGCCGAGAGGCTGTCCTCAGAATTAAATTTTTAAATGTGGCAAGCTGGTTGACAGGACCTTTCTGCAATGAGCTACACGTGTGTGATAAAATAATCACTGCTCTTTTTCTCAGCTTATGTAACTCTTTGGACTTTTGCCCCACTGTTAGAACTGAAGTGCCTTGAGGCACATGGGTCACTGTTGGCGACACTGCAAATCTTGCTATAAATTTCAGACCGAGTCAAAACTAAACTTGTTTTGGGTGGAGACCAGCGTTTTGTTTGGACGAGCATAATGTAGCGTTTTGACAAGTGTGGCAAGTATCAATAGCCATTGTGACAAAAACAAAAGGGAGAAAGTGCGCCCTATACTGGGAGCATCGCTAAAAGCCTACAGCACCTGGTATTCCTAGGCAGTCTCCCAACCAAGTACTAACCAGGCCAGACCCAGCTTAGCTTCCGAGATCAGACGAGATCGGGCGATCTTCGGGTAGTATGGCCGTAAGCCGAGAGGCAGTCCTCAGAATCCAATTTTTAAATGTGGCAAGCTGGTTGACAGGAACTTTCTGCAATGAGCTACACGTGTGTGATACAATAATCACTGCTCTTTTTCTCAGCCTATGTAACTCTTTGGACTTTTGCCCCACTGTTAGCACTGAAGTGCCTTGAGGCACATGGGTCACTGTTGGCGACACTGCAAATCTTGCTATAAATTTCAGACCGAGTCAAAACTAAACATGTTTTGGGTGGAGAGCAGCGTTTTGTTTGGATGAGCATAATGTAGCGTTTTGACAAGTGTGGCAAGTATCTATAGCCATTGTGAGAAAAACAAAAGGGAGAAAGTGCGCCCTATACTGGGGGCATCGCTAAAAGCCTACAGCGCTTGGTATTCCTAGGCAGTCTCCCAACCAAGTACTAACCAGGCCAGACCCAGCTTAGCTTCCGAGATCAGACGAGATCGGGCGATCTTCGGGTAGTATGGCCGTAAGCCGAGATGCAGTCCTCAGAATTAAATTTTTAAATGTGGCAAGCTGGTTGACAGGACCTTTCTGCAATGAGCTACACGTGTGTGATACAATAATCACTGCTCTTTTTCTCAGCCTATGTAACTCTTTGGACTCTTGGCCCACTGTTAGCACTGAAGTGCCTTGAGGCACATGGGTGACTGTTGGCGACACTGCAAATCTTGCTATAAATTTCAGACCGAGTCAAAACTAAACATGTTTTGGGTGGAGACCAGCGTTTTGTTTGGACGAGCATAATGTAGCGTTTTGACAAGTGTGGCAAGTATCTATAGCCATTGTGACAAAAACAAAAGGGAGAAAGTGCGCTCTATACTGGGAGCATCGCTAAAAGGCTACAGCACCTGGTAATCCTAGGCAGTCTCCCATCCAAGTACTAACCAGGCCAGACCCAGCTTAGCTTCCGAGATCAGACGAGATCGGGCGATCTTCGGGTAGTATGGCCGTAAGCCGAGAGGCAGTCCTCAGAATCCAATTTTTAAATGTGGCAAGCTGGTTGACAGGAACTTTCTGCAATGAGCTACACGTGTGTGATACAATAATCACTGCTCTTTTTCTCAGCCTATGTAACTCTTTGGACTTTTGCCCCACTGTTAGCACTGAAGTGCCTTGAGGCACATGGGTCACTGTTGGCGACACTGCAAATCTTGCTATAAATTTCAGACCGAGTCAAAACTAAACATGTTTTGGGTGGAGACCAGCGTTTTGTTTGGACGAGCATCATGTAGCGTTTTGACAAGTGTGGCAAGTATCTATAGCCATTGTGACAAAAACAAAAGGGAGAAAGTGCGCCCTATACTGGGAGCATCGCTAAAAGCCTACAGCACCTGGTATTCCTAGGCAGTCTCCCATCCAAGTACTAACCAGGCCAGACCCAGCTTAGCTTCCGAGATCAGACGAGATCGGGCGATCTTCGGGTAGTATGGCCGTAAGCCGAGATGCCGTCCTCAGAATTCAATTTTTAAATGTGGCAAGCTGGTTGACAAGACCTTTCTGCAATGAGCTACACGTGTGTGATACAATAATCACTGCTCTTTTTCTCAGCCTATGTAACTCTTTGGACTTTTGCCCCACTGTTAGCACAGAAGTGCCTTGAGGCACATGGGTCACTGTTGGCGACACTGCAAATCTTGCTATAAATTTCAGACCGAGTCAAAACTAAACAAACATGTTTTGGGTGGAGACCAGCGGTTTGTTTGGGCGAGCATAATGTAGCGTTTTGACAAGTGTGGCAAGTATCTATAGCCATTGTGAAAAAAACAAAAGGGAGAAAGTGCGCCCTATACTGGGAGCATCGCTAAAAGCCTACAGCACCTGGTATTCCTAGGCAGTCTCCCAACCCAGTACTAACCAGGCCAGACCCAGCTTAGCTTCCGAGATCAAACGAGATCGGGCGATCTTCGGGTAGTATGGCCGTAAGCCGAGAGGCTGTCCTCAGAATTAAATTTTTAAATGTGGCAAGCTGGTTGACAGGACCTTTCTGCAATGAGCTACACGTGTGTGATAAAATAATCACTGCTCTTTTTCTCAGCTTATGTAACTCTTTGGACTTTTGCCCCACTGTTAGAACTGAAGTGCCTTGAGGCACATGGGTCACTGTTGGCGACACTGCAAATCTTGCTATAAATTTCAGACCGAGTCAAAACTAAACTTGTTTTGGGTGGAGACCAGCGTTTTGTTTGGACGAGCATAATGTAGCGTTTTGACAAGTGTGGCAAGTATCAATAGCCATTGTGACAAAAACAAAAGGGAGAAAGTGCGCCCTATACTGGGAGCATCGCTAAAAGCCTACAGCACCTGGTATTCCTAGGCAGTCTCCCAACCAAGTACTAACCAGGCCAGACCCAGCTTAGCTTCCGAGATCAGACGAGATCGGGCGATCTTCGGGTAGTATGCCCGTAAGCCGAGAGGCAGTCCTCAGAATCCAATTTTTAAATGTGGCAAGCTGGTTGACAGGAACTTTCTGCAATGAGCTACACGTGTGTGATACAATAATCACTGCTCTTTTTCTCAGCCTATGTAACTCTTTGGACTTTTGCCCCACTGTTAGCAATGAAGTGCCTTGAGGCACATGGGTCACTGTTGGCGACACTGCAAATCTTGCTATAAATTTCAGACCGAGTCAAAACTAAACTTGTTTTGGGTGGAGACCAACGTTTTGTTTGGACGAGCATAATGTAGCGTTTTGACAAGTGTGGCAAGTATCAATAGCCATTGTGACAAAAACAAAAAGGAGAAAGTGCGCCCTATACTGGGAGCATCGCTAAAAGCCTACAGCACCTGGTATTCCTAGGCAGTCTCCCAACCAAGTACTAACCAGGCCAGACCCAGCTTAGCTTCCGAGATCAGACGAGATCGGGCGATCTTCGGGTAGTATTGCCGTAAGCCGAGAGGCAGTCCTCAGAATCCAATTTTTAAATGTGGCAAGCTGGTTGACAGGACCTTTCTGCAATGAGCTACACGTGTGTGATACAATAATCACTGCTCTTTTTGTCAGCCTATGTAACTCTTTGGACTTTTGCCCCACTGTTAGCACTGAAGTGCCTTGAGGCACATGGGTCACTGTTGGCGACACTGCAAATCTTGCTATAAATTTCAGACCGAGTCAAAACTAAACTTGTTTTGGGTGGAGACCAGCGTTTTGTTTGGACGAGCATAATGTAGCGTTTTGACAAGTGTGGCAAGTATCTATAGCCATTGTGACAAAAACAAAAGGGAGAAAGTGCGCCCTATACTGGGAGCATCGCTAAAAGCCTACAGCACCTGGTATTCCTAGGCAGTCTCCCATCCAAGTACTAACCAGACCCAGCTTAGCTTCCGAGATCAGACGAGATCGGGCGATCTTCGGGTAGTATGGCCGTAAGCCGAGATGCCGTCCTCAGAATTCAATTTTTAAATGTGGCAAGCTGGTTGACAGGACCTTTCCGCAATGAGCTACACGTGTGTGATACAATAATCACTGCTCTTTTTCTCAGCCTATGTAACTCTTTGGACTTTTGCCCCACTGTTAGCACAGAAGTGCCTTGAGGCACATGGGTCACTGTTGGCGACACTGCAAATCTTGCTATAAATTTCAGACCGAGTCAAAACTAAACAAACATGTTTTGGGTGGAGACCAGCGGTTTGTTTGGGCGAGCATAATGTAGCGTTTTGACAAGTGTGGCAAGTATCTATAGCCATTGTGAAAAAAACAAAAGGGAGAAAGTGCGCCCTATACTGGGAGCATCGCTAAAAGCCTACAGCACCTGGTATTCCTAGGCAGTCTCCCAACCCAGTACTAACCAGGCCAGACCCAGCTTAGCTTCCGAGATCAAACGAGATCGGGCGATCTTCGGGTAGTATGGCCGTAAGCCGAGAGGCTGTCCTCAGAATTAAATTTTTAAATGTGGCAAGCTGGTTGACAGGACCTTTCTGCAATGAGCTACACGTGTGTGATAAAATAATCACTGCTCTTTTTCTCAGCTTATGTAACTCTTTGGACTTTTGCCCCACTGTTAGAACTGAAGTGCCTTGAGGCACATGGGTCACTGTTGGCGACACTGCAAATCTTGCTATAAATTTCAGACCGAGTCAAAACTAAACTTGTTTTGGGTGGAGACCAGCGTTTTGTTTGGACGAGCATAATGTAGCGTTTTGACAAGTGTGGCAAGTATCAATAGCCATTGTGACAAAAACAAAAGGGAGAAAGTGCGCCCTATACTGGGAGCATCGCTAAAAGCCTACAGCACCTGGTATTCCTAGGCAGTCTCCCAACCAAGTACTAACCAGGCCAGACCCAGCTTAGCTTCCGAGATCAGACGAGATCGGGCGATCTTCGGGTAGTATGGCCGTAAGCCGAGAGGCAGTCCTCAGAATCCAATTTTTAAATGTGGCAAGCTGGTTGACAGGAACTTTCTGCAATGAGCTACACGTGTGTGATACAATAATCACTGCTCTTTTTCTCAGCCTATGTAACTCTTTGGACTTTTGCCCCACTGTTAGCACTGAAGTGCCTTGAGGCACATGGGTCACTGTTGGCGACACTGCAAATCTTGCTATAAATTTCAGACCGAGTCAAAACTAAACATGTTTTGGGTGGAGAGCAGCGTTTTGTTTGGATGAGCATAATGTAGCGTTTTGACAAGTGTGGCAAGTATCTATAGCCATTGTGAGAAAAACAAAAGGGAGAAAGTGCGCCCTATACTGGGGGCATCGCTAAAAGCCTACAGCGCTTGGTATTCCTAGGCAGTCTCCCAACCAAGTACTAACCAGGCCAGACCCAGCTTAGCTTCCGAGATCAGACGAGATCGGGCGATCTTCGGGTAGTATGGCCGTAAGCCGAGATGCAGTCCTCAGAATTAAATTTTTAAATGTGGCAAGCTGGTTGACAGGACCTTTCTGCAATGAGCTACACGTGTGTGATACAATAATCACTGCTCTTTTTCTCAGCCTATGTAACTCTTTGGACTCTTGGCCCACTGTTAGCACTGAAGTGCCTTGAGGCACATGGGTGACTGTTGGCGACACTGCAAATCTTGCTATAAATTTCAGACCGAGTCAAAACTAAACATGTTTTGGGTGGAGACCAGCGTTTTGTTTGGACGAGCATAATGTAGCGTTTTGACAAGTGTGGCAAGTATCTATAGCCATTGTGACAAAAACAAAAGGGAGAAAGTGCGCTCTATACTGGGAGCATCGCTAAAAGGCTACAGCACCTGGTAATCCTAGGCAGTCTCCCATCCAAGTACTAACCAGGCCAGACCCAGCTTAGCTTCCGAGATCAGACGAGATCGGGCGATCTTCGGGTAGTATGGCCGTAAGCCGAGAGGCAGTCCTCAGAATCCAATTTTTAAATGTGGCAAGCTGGTTGACAGGAACTTTCTGCAATGAGCTACACGTGTGTGATACAATAATCACTGCTCTTTTTCTCAGCCTATGTAACTCTTTGGACTTTTGCCCCACTGTTAGCACTGAAGTGCCTTGAGGCACATGGGTCACTGTTGGCGACACTGCAAATCTTGCTATAAATTTCAGACCGAGTCAAAACTAAACATGTTTTGGGTGGAGACCAGCGTTTTGTTTGGACGAGCATCATGTAGCGTTTTGACAAGTGTGGCAAGTATCTATAGCCATTGTGACAAAAACAAAAGGGAGAAAGTGCGCCCTATACTGGGAGCATCGCTAAAAGCCTACAGCACCTGGTATTCCTAGGCAGTCTCCCATCCAAGTACTAACCAGGCCAGACCCAGCTTAGCTTCCGAGATCAGACGAGATCGGGCGATCTTCGGGTAGTATGGCCGTAAGCCGAGATGCCGTCCTCAGAATTCAATTTTTAAATGTGGCAAGCTGGTTGACAAGACCTTTCTGCAATGAGCTACACGTGTGTGATACAATAATCACTGCTCTTTTTCTCAGCCTATGTAACTCTTTGGACTTTTGCCCCACTGTTAGCACAGAAGTGCCTTGAGGCACATGGGTCACTGTTGGCGACACTGCAAATCTTGCTATAAATTTCAGACCGAGTCAAAACTAAACAAACATGTTTTGGGTGGAGACCAGCGGTTTGTTTGGGCGAGCATAATGTAGCGTTTTGACAAGTGTGGCAAGTATCTATAGCCATTGTGAAAAAAACAAAAGGGAGAAAGTGCGCCCTATACTGGGAGCATCGCTAAAAGCCTACAGCACCTGGTATTCCTAGGCAGTCTCCCAACCCAGTACTAACCAGGCCAGACCCAGCTTAGCTTCCGAGATCAAACGAGATCGGGCGATCTTCGGGTAGTATGGCCGTAAGCCGAGAGGCTGTCCTCAGAATTAAATTTTTAAATGTGGCAAGCTGGTTGACAGGACCTTTCTGCAATGAGCTACACGTGTGTGATAAAATAATCACTGCTCTTTTTCTCAGCTTATGTAACTCTTTGGACTTTTGCCCCACTGTTAGAACTGAAGTGCCTTGAGGCACATGGGTCACTGTTGGCGACACTGCAAATCTTGCTATAAATTTCAGACCGAGTCAAAACTAAACTTGTTTTGGGTGGAGACCAGCGTTTTGTTTGGACGAGCATAATGTAGCGTTTTGACAAGTGTGGCAAGTATCAATAGCCATTGTGACAAAAACAAAAGGGAGAAAGTGCGCCCTATACTGGGAGCATCGCTAAAAGCCTACAGCACCTGGTATTCCTAGGCAGTCTCCCAACCAAGTACTAACCAGGCCAGACCCAGCTTAGCTTCCGAGATCAGACGAGATCGGGCGATCTTCGGGTAGTATGCCCGTAAGCCGAGAGGCAGTCCTCAGAATCCAATTTTTAAATGTGGCAAGCTGGTTGACAGGAACTTTCTGCAATGAGCTACACGTGTGTGATACAATAATCACTGCTCTTTTTCTCAGCCTATGTAACTCTTTGGACTTTTGCCCCACTGTTAGCAATGAAGTGCCTTGAGGCACATGGGTCACTGTTGGCGACACTGCAAATCTTGCTATAAATTTCAGACCGAGTCAAAACTAAACTTGTTTTGGGTGGAGACCAACGTTTTGTTTGGACGAGCATAATGTAGCGTTTTGACAAGTGTGGCAAGTATCAATAGCCATTGTGACAAAAACAAAAAGGAGAAAGTGCGCCCTATACTGGGAGCATCGCTAAAAGCCTACAGCACCTGGTATTCCTAGGCAGTCTCCCAACCAAGTACTAACCAGGCCAGACCCAGCTTAGCTTCCGAGATCAGACGAGATCGGGCGATCTTCGGGTAGTATGGCCGTAAGCCGAGAGGCAGTCCTCAGAATCCAATTTTTAAATGTGGCAAGCTGGTTGACAGGACCTTTCTGCAATGAGCTACACGTGTGTGATACAATAATCACTGCTCTTTTTGTCAGCCTATGTAACTCTTTGGACTTTTGCCCCACTGTTAGCACTGAAGTGCCTTGAGGCACATGGGTCACTGTTGGCGACACTGCAAATCTTGCTATAAATTTCAGACCGAGTCAAAACTAAACTTGTTTTGGGTGGAGACCAGCGTTTTGTTTGGACGAGCATAATGTAGCGTTTTGACAAGTGTGGCAAGTATCTATAGCCATTGTGACAAAAACAAAAGGGAGAAAGTGCGCCCTATACTGGGAGCATCGCTAAAAGCCTACAGCACCTGGTATTCCTAGGCAGTCTCCCATCCAAGTACTAACCAGACCCAGCTTAGCTTCCGAGATCAGACGAGATCGGGCGATCTTCGGGTAGTATGGCCGTAAGCCGAGATGCCGTCCTCAGAATTCAATTTTTAAATGTGGCAAGCTGGTTGACAGGACCTTTCCGCAATGAGCTACACGTGTGTGATACAATAATCACTGCTCTTTTTCTCAGCCTATGTAACTCTTTGGACTTTTGCCCCACTGTTAGCACAGAAGTGCCTTGAGGCACATGGGTCACTGTTGGCGACACTGCAAATCTTGCTATAAATTTCAGACCGAGTCAAAACTAAACAAACATGTTTTGGGTGGAGACCAGCGGTTTGTTTGGGCGAGCATAATGTAGCGTTTTGACAAGTGTGGCAAGTATCTATAGCCATTGTGAAAAAAACAAAAGGGAGAAAGTGCGCCCTATACTGGGAGCATCGCTAAAAGCCTACAGCACCTGGTATTCCTAGGCAGTCTCCCAACCCAGTACTAACCAGGCCAGACCCAGCTTAGCTTCCGAGATCAAACGAGATCGGGCGATCTTCGGGTAGTATGGCCGTAAGCCGAGAGGCTGTCCTCAGAATTAAATTTTTAAATGTGGCAAGCTGGTTGACAGGACCTTTCTGCAATGAGCTACACGTGTGTGATAAAATAATCACTGCTCTTTTTCTCAGCTTATGTAACTCTTTGGACTTTTGCCCCACTGTTAGAACTGAAGTGCCTTGAGGCACATGGGTCACTGTGGGCGACACTGCAAATCTTGCTATAAATTTCAGACCGAGTCAAAACTAAACTTGTTTTGGGTGGAGACCAGCGTTTTGTTTGGACGAGCATAATGTAGCGTTTTGACAAGTGTGGCAAGTATCAATAGCCATTGTGACAAAAACAAAAGGGAGAAAGTGCGCCCTATACTGGGAGCATCGCTAAAAGCCTACAGCACCTGGTATTCCTAGGCAGTCTCCCAACCAAGTACTAACCAGGCCAGACCCAGCTTAGCTTCCGAGATCAGACGAGATCGGGCGATCTTCGGGTAGTATGGCCGTAAGCCGAGAGGCAGTCCTCAGAATCCAATTTTTAAATGTGGCAAGCTGGTTGACAGGAACTTTCTGCAATGAGCTACACGTGTGTGATACAATAATCACTGCTCTTTTTCTCAGCCTATGTAACTCTTTGGACTTTTGCCCCACTGTTAGCACTGAAGTGCCTTGAGGCACATGGGTCACTGTTGGCGACACTGCAAATCTTGCTATAAATTTCAGACCGAGTCAAAACTAAACATGTTTTGGGTGGAGACCAGCGTTTTGTTTGGACGAGCATAATGTAGCGTTTTGACAAGTGTGGCAAGTATCTATAGCCATTGTGACAAAAACAAAAGGGAGAAAGTGCGCCCTATACTGGGAGCATCGCTAAAAGCCTACAGCACCTGGTATTCCTAGGCAGTCTCCCATCCAAGTACTAACCAGGCCAGACCCAGCTTAGCTTCCGAGATCAGACGAGATCGGGCGATCTTCGGGTAGTATGGCCGTAAGCCGAGATGCCGTCCTCAGAATTCAATTTTTAAATGTGGCAAGGTGGTTGACAGGACCTTTCTGCAATGAGCTACACGTGTGTGATACAATAATCACTGCTCTTTTTCTCAGCCTATGTAACTCTTTGGACTTTTGCCCCACTGTTAGCACTGAAGTGCCTTGAGGCACATGGGTCACTGTTGGCGACACTGCAAATCTTGCTATAAATTTCAGACCGAGTCAAAACTAAACATGTTTTGGCTGGAGACCCGCGGTTTTTTTGGGCGAGCATAATGTAGCGTTTTGACAAGTGTGGCAAGTATCTATAGCCATTGTGACAAAAACAAAAGGGAGAAAGTGCGCCCTATACTGGGAGCATCGCTAAAAGCCTACAGCACCTGGTATTCCTAGGCAGTCTCCCATCCAAGTACTAACCAGGCCAGACCCAGCTTAGCTTCCGAGATCAGACGAGATCGGGCGATCTTCGGGTAGTATGGCCGTAAGCCAAGAGGCAGTCCTCAGAATTAAATTTTTAAATGTGGCAAGCTGGTTGACAGGACCTTTCTGCAATGAGCTACACGTGTGTGATACAATAATCACTGCTCTTTTTCTCAGCCTATGTAACTCTTTGGACTTTTGCCCCACTGTTAGCACTGAAGTGCCTTGAGGCACATGGGTCACTGTTGGCGACACTGCAAATCTTGCTATAAATTTCAGACCGAGTCAAAACTAAACTTGTTTTGGGTGGAGACCAACGTTTTGTTTGGACGAGCATAATGTAGCGTTTTGACAAGTGTGGCAAGTATCAATAGCCATTGTGACAAAAACAAAAAGGAGAAAGTGCGCCCTATACTGGGAGCATCGCTAAAAGCCTACAGCACCTGGTATTCCTAGGCAGTCTCCCAACCAAGTACTAACCAGGCCAGACCCAGCTTAGCTTCCGAGATCAGACGAGATCGGGCGATCTTCGGGTAGTATGGCCGTAAGCCGAGAGGCAGTCCTCAGAATCCAATTTTTAAATGTGGCAAGCTGGTTGACAGGACCTTTCTGCAATGAGCTACACGTGTGTGATACAATAATCACTGCTCTTTTTCTCAGCCTATGTAACTCTTTGGACTTTTGCCCCACTGTTAGCACTGAAGTGCCTTGAGGCACATGGGTCACTGTTGGCGACACTGCAAATCTTGCTATAAATTTCAGACCGAGTCAAAACTAAACTTGTTTTGGGTGGAGACCAGCGTTTTGTTTGGACGAGCATAATGTAGCGTTTTGACAAGTGTGGCAAGTATCTATAGCCATTGTGACAAAAACAAAAGGGAGAAAGTGCGCCCTATACTGGGAGCATCGCTAAAAGCCTACAGCACCTGGTATTCCTAGGCAGTCTCCCATCCAAGTACTAACCAGACCCAGCTTAGCTTCCGAGATCAGACGAGATCGGGCGATCTTCGGGTAGTATGGCCGTAAGCCGAGATGCCGTCCTCAGAATTCAATTTTTAAATGTGGCAAGCTGGTTGACAGGACCTTTCCGCAATGAGCTACACGTGTGTGATACAATAATCACTGCTCTTTTTGTCAGCCTATGTAACTCTTTGGACTTTTGCCCCACTGTTAGCACAGAAGTGCCTTGAGGCACATGGGTCACTGTTGGCGACACTGCAAATCTTGCTATAAATTTCAGACCGAGTCAAAACTAAACAAACATGTTTTGGGTGGAGACCAGCGGTTTGTTTGGGCGAGCATAATGTAGCGTTTTGACAAGTGTGGCAAGTATCTATAGCCATTGTGAAAAAAACAAAAGGGAGAAAGTGCGCCCTATACTGGGAGCATCGCTAAAAGCCTACAGCACCTGGTATTCCTAGGCAGTCTCCCAACCCAGTACTAACCAGGCCAGACCCAGCTTAGCTTCCGAGATCAAACGAGATCGGGCAATCTTCGGGTAGTATGGCCGTAAGCCGAGAGGCTGTCCTCAGAATTAAATTTTTAAATGTGGCAAGCTGGTTGACAGGACCTTTCTGCAATGAGCTACACGTGTGTGATAAAATAATCACTGCTCTTTTTCTCAGCTTATGTAACTCTTTGGACTTTTGCCCCATTGTTAGAACTGAAGTGCCTTGAGGCACATGGGTCACTGTTGGCGACACTGCAAATCTTGCTATAAATTTCAGACCGAGTCAAAACTAAACTTGTTTTGGGTGGAGACCAGCGTTTTGTTTGGACGAGCATAATGTAGCGTTTTGACAAGTGTGGCAAGTATCAATAGCCATTGTGACAAAAACAAAAGGGAGAAAGTGCGCCCTATACTGGGAGCATCGCTAAAAGCCTACAGCACCCGGTATTCCTAGGCAGTCTCCCAACCAAGTACTAACCAGGCCAGACCCAGCTTAGCTTCCGAGATCAGACGAGATCGGGCGATCTTCGGGTAGTATGGCCGTAAGCCGAGAGGCAGTCCTCAGAATCCAATTTTTAAATGTGGCAAGCTGGTTGACAGGAACTTTCTGCAATGAGCTACACGTGTGATACAATAATCACTGCTCTTTTTCTCAGCCTATGTAAATCTTTGGACTTTTGCCCCACTGTTAGCACTGAAGTGCCTTGAGGCACATGGGTCACTGTTGGCGACACTGCAAATCTTGCTATAAATTTCAGACCGAGTCAAAACTAAACATGTTTTGGGTGGAGACCAGCGTTTTGTTTGGACGAGCATAATGTAGCGTTTTGACAAGTGTGGCAAGTATCAATAGCCATTGTGACAAAAACAAAAGGGAGAAAGTGCGCCCTATACTGGGAGCATCGCTAAAAGCCTACAGCACCTGGTATTCCTAGGCACTCTCCCAACCAAGTACTAAACAGGCCAGACCCAGCTTAGCTCCCGAGATCAGACGAGATCAGGCGATCTTCGGGTAGTATGGCCGTAAGCCGAGAGGCAGTCCTCAGAATCCAATTTTTAAATGTGGCAAGCTGGTTGACAGGAACTTTCTGCAATGAGCTACACGTGTGTGATACAATAATAACTGCTCTTTTTCTCAGCCCATGTAACTCTTTGGACTTTTGCCCCACTGTTAGCACTGAAGTGCCTTGAGGCACATGGGTCACTGTTGGCGACACTGCAAATCTTGCTATAAATTTCAGACCGAGTCAAAACTAAACATGTTTTGGGTGGAGACCAGCGTTTTGTTTGGACGAGCATCATGTAGCGTTTTGACAAGTGTGGCAAGTATCTATAGCCATTGTGACAAAAACAAAAGGGAGAAAGTGCGCCCTATACTGGGAGCATCGCTAAAAGCCTACAGCACCTGGTATTCCTAGGCAGTCTCCCATCCAAGTACTAACCAGGCCAGACCCAGCTTAGCTTCCGAGATCAGACGAGATCGGGCGATCTTCGGGTAGTATGGCCGTAAGCCGAGATGCCGTCCTCAGAATTCAATTTTTAAATGTGGCAAGCTGGTTAACAGGACCTTTCTGCAATGAGCTACACGTGTGTGATACAATAATCACTGCTCTTTTTCTCAGCCTATGTAACTCTTTGGACTTTTGCCCCACTGTTAGCACTGAAGTGCCTTGAGGCACATGGGTCACTGTTGGCGACACTGCAAATCTTGCTATAAATTTCAGACCGAGTCAAAACTAAACAAACATGTTTTGGGTGGAGACCAGCGGTTTGTTTGGGCGAGCATAATGTAGCGTTTTGACAAGTGTGGCAAGTATCTATAGCCATTGTGAAAAAAACAAAAGGGAGAAAGTGCGCCCTATACTGGGAGCATCGCTAAAAGCCTACAGCACCTGGTATTCCTAGGCAGTCTCCCAACCCAGTACTAACCAGGCCAGACCCAGCTTAGCTTCCGAGATCAAACGAGATCGGGCGATCTTCAGGTAGTATGGCCGTAAGCCGAGAGGCTGTCCTCAGAATTACATTTTTAAATGTGGCAAGCTGGTTGACAGGACCTTTCTGCAATGAGCTACACGTGTGTGATAAAATAATCACTGCTCTTTTTCTCAGCTTATGTAACTCTTTGGACTTTTGCCCCACTGTTAGAACTGAAGTGCCTTGAGGCACATGGGTCACTGTTGGCGACACTGCAAATCTTGCTATAAATTTCAGACCGAGTCAAAACTAAACTTGTTTTGGGTGGAGACCAGCGTTTTGTTTGGACGAGCATAATGTAGCGTTTTGACAAGTGTGGCAAGTATCAATAGCCATTGTGACAAAAACAAAAGGGAGAAAGTGCGCCCTATACTGGGAGCATCGCTAAAAGCCTACAGCACCTGGTATTCCTAGGCAGTCTCCCAACCAAGTACTAACTAGGCCAGACCCAGCTTAGCTTCCGAGATCAGACGAGATCGGGCGATCTTCGGGTAGTATGGCCGTAAGCCGAGAGGCAGTCCTCAGAATCCAATTTTTAAATGTGGCAAGCTGGTTGACAGGAACTTTCTGCAATGAGCTACACGTGTGTGATACAATAATCACTGCTCTTTTTCTCAGCCTATGTAACTCTTTGGACTTTTGCCCCACTGTTAGCACTGAAGTGCCTTGAGGCACATGGGTCACTGTTGGCGACACTGCAAATCTTGCTATAAATTTCAGACAGAGTCAAAACTAAACATGTTTTGGGTGGAGACCAGCGTTTTGTTTGGACGAGCATAATGTAGCGTTTTGACAAGTGTGGCAAGTATCTATAGCCATTGTGACAAAAACAAAAGGGAGAAAGTGCGCCCTATACTGGGAGCATTGCTAAAAGCCTACAGCACCTGGTATTCCTAGGCAGTCTCCCATCCAAGTACTAACCAGGCCAGACCCAGCTTAGCTTCCGAGATCAGACGAGATCGGGCGATCTTCGGGTAGTATGGCCGTAAGCCGAGAGGCAGTCCTCAGAATTAAATTTTTAAATGTGGCAAGCTGGTTGACAGGAACTTTCTGCAATGAGCTACACGTGTGTGATACAATAATCACTGCTCTTTTTCTCAGCCTATGTAACTCTTTGGACTTTTGGCCCACTGTTAGCACTGAAGTGCCTTGAGGCACATGGGTCACTGTTGGCGACACTGCAAATCTTGCTATAAATTTCAGACCGAGTCAAAACTAAACAAACATGTTTTGGGTGGAGACCAGCGGTTTGTTTGGGCGAGCATAATGTAGCGTTTTGACAAGTGTGGCAAGTATCTATAGCCATTGTGAAAAAAACAAAAGGGAGAAAGTGCGCGCTATACTGGGAGCATCGCTAAAAGTCTACAGCACCTGGTATTCCTAGGCAGTCTCCCAACCCAGTACTAACCAGGCCAGACCCAGCTTAGCTTCCGAGATCAAACGAGATCAGGCGATCTTCGGGTAGTATGGCCGTAAGCCGAGAGGCTGTCCTCAGAATTAAATTTTTAAATGTGGCAAGCTGGTTGACAGGACCTTTCTGCAATGAGCTACACGTGTGTGATACAATAATCACTGCTCTTTTTCTCAGCCTATGTAACTCTTTGGACTTTTGCCCCAATGTTAGCACTGAAGTGCCTTGAGGCACATGGGTCACTGTTGGCAACACTGCAAATCTTGCTATAAATTTCAGACCGAGTCAAAACTAAACAAACATGTTTTGGGTGGAGACCAGCGGTTTGTTTGGACGAGCATAATGCAGCGTTTTGACAAGTTTGGCAAGTATCAATAGCCATTGTGACAAAAACAAAAGGTAGAAAGTGCGCCCTATACTGGGAGCATCGCTAAAAGCCTACAGCACCTGGTATTCCTAGGCAGTCTCCCAACCAAGTACTAACCAGGCCAGACCCAGCTTAGCTTCCGAGATCAGACGAGATCGGGCAATCTTCGGGTAGTATGGCCGTAAGCCGAGAGGCAGTTCTCAGAATCCAATTTTTAAATGTGGCAAGCTGGTTGACAGGAACTTTCTGCAATGAGCTACACGTGTGTGATACAATAATCACTGCTCTTTTTCTCAGCCTATGTAACTCTTTGGACTTTTGCCCCACTGTTAGCACTGAAGTGCCTTGAGGCACATGGGTCACTGTTGGCGACACTGCAAATCTTGCTATAAATTTCAGACCGAGTCAAAACTAAACATGTTTTGGGTGGAGACCAGCGTTTTGTTTGGACGAGCATAATGTAGCGTTTTGACAAGTGTGGCAAGTATCAATAGCCATTGTGACAAAAACAAAAGGGAGAAAGTGCGCCCTATACTGGGAGCATCGCTAAAAGCCTACAGCACCTGGTATTCCTAGGCAGTCTCCCAACCAAGTACTAACCAGGCCAGACCCAGCTTAGCTTCCGAGATCAGACGAGATCGGGCGATCTTCGGGTAGTATGGCCGTAAGCCGAGAGGCAGTCCTCAGAATCCAATTTTTAAATGTGGCAAGCTGGTTGACAGGAACTTTCTGCAATGAGCTACACGTGTGTGATACAATAATCACTGCTCTTTTTCTCAGCCTATGTAACTCTTTGGACTTTTGCCCCACTGTTAGCACTGAAGTGCCTTGAGGCACATGGGTCACTGTTGGCGACACTGCAAATCTTGCTATAAATTTCAGACCGAGTCAAAACTAAACATGTTTTGGGTGGAGACCAGCGTTTTGTTTGGACGAGCATCATGTAGCGTTTTGACAAGTGTGGCAAGTATCTATAGCCATTGTGACAAAAACAAAAGGGAGAAAGTGCGCCCTATACTGGGAGCATCGCTAAAAGCCTACAGCACCTGGTATTCCTAGGCAGTCTCCCATCCAAGTACTAACCAGGCCAGACCCAGCTTAGCTTCCGAGATCAGACGAGATCGGGCGATCTTCGGGTAGTATGGCCGTAAGCCGAGATGCCGTCCTCAGAATTCAATTTTTAAATGTGGCAAGCTGGTTGACAGGACCTTTCTGCAATGAGCTACACGTGTGTGATACAATAATCACTGCTCTTTTTCTCAGCCTATGTAACTCTTTGGACTTTTGCCCCACTGTTAGCACTGAAGTGCCTTGAGGCACATGGGTCACTGTTGGCGACACTGCAAATCTTGCTATAAATTTCAGACCGAGTCAAAACTAAACAAACATGTTTTGGGTGGAGACCAGCGGTTTGTTTGGGCGAGCATAATGTAGCGTTTTGACAAGTGTGGCAAGTATCTATAGCCATTGTGAAAAAAACAAAAGGGAGAAAGTGCGCCCTATACTGGGAGCATCGCTAAAAGCCTACAGCACCTGGTATTCCTAGGCAGTCTCCCAACCCAGTACTAACCAGGCCAGACCCAGCTTAGCTTCCGAGATCAAACGAGATCGGGCGATCTTCGGGTAGTATGGCCGTAAGCCGAGAGGCTGTCCTCAGAATTAAATTTTTAAATGTGGCAAGCTGTTTGACAGGACCTTTCTGCAATGAGCTACACGTGTGTGATAAAATAATCACTGCTCTTTTTCTCAGCTTATGTAACTCTTTGGACTTTTGCCCCACTGTTAGCACTGAAGTGCCTTGAGGCACATGGGTCACTGTTGGCGACACTGCAAATCTTGCTATAAATTTCAGACCGAGTCAAAACTAAACTTGTTTTGGGTGGAGACCAGCGTTTTGTTTGGACGAGCATAATGTAGCGTTTTGACAAGTGTGGCAAGTATCAATAGCCATTGTGACAAAAACAAAAGGGAGAAAGTGCGCCCTATACTGGGAGCATCGCTAAAAGCCTACAGCACCTGGTATTCCTAGGCAGTCTCCCAACCAAGTACTAACCAGGCCAGACCCAGCTTAGCTTCCGAGATCAGACGAGATCGGGCGATCTTCGGGTAGTATGGCCGTAAGCCGAGAGGCAGTCCTCAGAATCCAATTTTTAAATGTGGCAAGCTGGTTGACAGGAACTTTCTGCAATGAGCTACACGTGTGTGATACAATAATCACTGCTCTTTTTCTCAGCCTATGTAACTCTTTGGACTTTTGCCCCACTGTTAGCACTGAAGTGCCTTGAGGCACATGGGTCACTGTTGGCGACACTGCAAATCTTGCTATAAATTTCAGACAGAGTCAAAACTAAACATGTTTTGGGTGGAGACCAGCGTTTTGTTTGGACGAGCATAATGTAGCGTTTTGACAATTGTGGCAAGTATCTATAGCCATTGTGACAAAAACAAAAGGGAGAAAGTGCGCCCTATACTGGGAGCATCGCTAAAAGCCTACAGCACCTGGTATTCCTAGGCAGTCTCCCATCCAAGTACTAACCAGGCCAGACCCAGCTTAGCTTCCGAGATCAGACGAGATCGGGCGATCTTCGGGTAGTATGGCCGTAAGCCGAGAGGCTGTCCTCAGAATTAAATTTTTAAATGTGGCAAGCTGGTTGACAGGAACTTTCTGCAATGAGCTACACGTGTGTGATACAATAATCACTGCTCTTTTTCTCAGCCTATGTAACTCTTTGGACTTTTGCCCCACTGTTAGCACTGAAGTGCCTTGAGGCACATGGGTCACTGTTGGCGACACTGCAAATCTTGCTATAAATTTCAGACCGAGTCAAAACTAAACATGTTTTGGGTGGAGACCAGCGTTTTGTTTGGACGAGCATCATGTAGCGTTTTGACAAGTGTGGCAAGTATCTATAGCCATTGTGACAAAAACAAAAGGGAGAAAGTGCGCCCTATACTGGGAGCATCGCTAAAAGCCTACAGCACCTGGTATTCCTAGGCAGTCTCCCATCCAAGTACTAACCAGGCCAGACCCAGCTTATCTTCCGAGATCAGACGAGATCGGGCGATCTTCGGGTAGTATGGCCGTAAGCCGAGATGCCGTCCTCAGAATTCAATTTTTAAATGTGGCAAGCTGGTTGACAGGACCTTTCTGCAATGAGCTACACGTGTGTGATACAATAATCACTGCTCTTTTTCTCAGCCTATGTAACTCTTTGGACTTTTGCCCCACTGTTAGCACTGAAGTGCCTTGAGGCACATGGGTCACTGTTGGCGACACTGCAAATCTTGCTATAAATTTCAGACCGAGTCAAAACTAAACAAACATGTTTTGGGTGGAGACCAGCGGTTTGTTTGGGCGAGCATAATGTAGCGTTTTGACAAGTGTGGCAAGTATCTATAGCCATTGTGAAAAAAACAAAAGGGAGAAAGTGCGCCCTATACTGGGAGCATCGCTAAAAGTCTACAGCACCTGGTATTCCTAGGCAGTCTCCCAACCCAGTACTAACCAGGCCAGACCCAGCTTAGCTTCCGAGATCAAACGAGATCGGGCGATCTTCGGGTAGTATGGCCGTAAGCCGAGAGGCTGTCCTCAGAATTAAATTTTTAAATGTGGCAAGCTGGTTGACAGGACCTTTCTGCAATGAGCTACACATGTGTGATACAATAATCACTGCTCTTTTTCTCAGCCTATGTAACTCTTTGGACTTTTGCCCCAATGTTAGCACTGAAGTGCCTTGAGGCACATGGGTCACTGTTGGCAACACTGCAAATCTTGCTATAAATTTCAGACCGAGTCAAAACTAAACAAACATGTTTTGGGTGGAGACCAGCGGTTTGTTTGGACGAGCATAATGCAGCGTTTTGACAAGTTTGGCAAGTATCAATAGCCATTGTGACAAAAACAAAAGGGAGAAAGTGCGCCCTATACTGGGAGCATCGCTAAAAGCCTACAGCACCTGGTATTCCTAGGCAGTCTCCCAACCAAGTACTAACCAGGCCAGACCCAGCTTAGCTTCCGAGATCAGACGAGATCGGGCGATCTTCGGGTAGTATGGCCGTAAGCCGAGAGGCAGTCCTCAGAATCCAATTTTTAAATGTGGCAAGCTGGTTGACAGGAACTTTCAGCAATGATATACACGTGTGTGATACAATAATCACTGCTCTTTTTCTCAGCCTATGTAACTCTTTGGACTTTTGCCCCACTGTTAGCACTGAAGTGCCTTGAGGCACATGGGTCACTGTTGGCGACACTGCAAATCTTGCTATAAATTTCAGACCGAGTCAAAACTAAACATGTTTTGGGTGGAGACCAGCATTTTGTTTGGACGAGCATAATGTAGCGTTTTGACAAGTGTGGCAAGTATCAATAGCCATTGTGACAAAAACAAAAGGGAGAAAGTGCGCCCTATACTGGGAGCATCGCTAAAAGCCTACAGCACCTGGTATTCCTAGGCAGTCTCCCAACCAAGTACTAACCAGGCCAGACCCAGCTTAGCTTCCGAGATCAGACGAGATCGGGCGATCTTCGGGTAGTATGGCCGTAAGCCGAGAGGCAGTCCTCAGAATCCAATTTTTAAATGTGGCAAGCTGGTTGACAGGAACTTTCTGCAATGAGCTACACGTGTGTGATACAATAATCACTGCTCTTTTTCTCAGCCTATGTAACTCTTTGGACTTTTGCCCCACTGTTAGCACTGAAGTGCCTTGAGGCACATGGGTCACTGTTGGCGACACTGCAAATCTTGCTATAAATTTCAGACCGAGTCAAAACTAAACATGTTTTGGGTAGAGACCAGCGTTTTGTTTGGACGAGCATCATGTAGCGTTTTGACAAGTGTGGCAAGTATCTATAGCCATTGTGACAAAAACAAAAGGGAGAAAGTGCGCCCTATACTGGGAGCATCGCTAAAAGCCTACAGCACCTGGTATTCCTAGGCAGTCTCCCATCCAAGTACTAAACAGGCCAGACCCAGCTTAGCTTCCGAGATCAGACGAGATCGGGCGATCTTCGGGTAGTATGGCCGTAAGCCGAGATGCCGTCCTCAGAATTCAATTTTTAAATGTGGCAAGCTGGTTGACAGGACCTTTCTGCAATGAGCTACACGTGTGTGATACAATAATCACTGCTCTTTTTCTCAGCCTATGTAACTCTTTGGACTTTTGCCCCACTGTTAGCACTGAAGTGCCTTGAGGCACATGGGTCACTGTTGGCGACACTGCAAATCTTGCTATAAATTTCAGACCGAGTCAAAACTAAACAAACATGTTTTGGGTGGAGACCAGCGGTTTGTTTGGGCGAGCATAATGTAGCGTTTTGACAAGTGTGGCAAGTATCTATAGCCATTGTGAAAAAAACAAAAGGGAGAAAGTGCGCCCTATACTGGGAGCATCGCTAAAAGCCTACAGCACCTGGTATTCCTAGGCAGTCTCCCAACCCAGTACTAACCAGGCCAGACCCAGCTTAGCTTCCGAGATCAAACGAGATCGGGCGATCTTCGGGTAGTATGGCCGTAAGCTGAGAGGCTGTCCTCAGAATTAAATTTTTAAATGTGGCAAGCTGGTTGACAGGACCTTTCTGCAATGAGCTACACGTGTGTGATAAAATAATCACTGCTCTTTTTCTCAGCTTATGTAACTCTTTGGGCTTTTGCCCCACTGTTAGCACTGAAGTGCCTTGAGGCACATGGGTCACTGTTGGCGACACTGCAAATCTTGCTATAAATTTCAGACCGAGTCAAAACTAAACTTGTTTTGGGTGGAGACCAGCGTTTTGTTTGGACGAGCATAATGTAGCGTTTTGACAAGTGTGGCAAGTATCTATAGCCATTGTGACAAAAACAAAAGGGAGAAAGTGCGCCCTATACTGGGAGCATCGCTAAAAGCCTACAGCACCTGGTATTCCTAGGCAGTCTCCCATCCAAGTACTAACCAGGCCAGACCCAGCTTAGCTTCCGAGATCAGACGAGATCGGGCGATCTTCGGGTAGTATGGCCGTAAGCCGAAAGGCAGTCCTCAGAATTCAATTTTTAAATGTGGCAAGCTGGTTGACAGGAACTTTCTGCAATGAGCTACACGTGTGTGATACAATAATCACTGCTCTTTTTCTCAGCCTATGTAACTCTTTGGACTTTTGCCCCACTGTTAGCACTGAAGTGCCTTGAGGCACATGGGTCACTGTTGGCGACACTGCAAATCTTGCTATAAATTTCAGACCGAGTCAAAACTAAACAAACATGTTTTGGGTGGAGACCAGCGGTTTGTTTGGGCGAGCATAATGTAGCGTTTTGACAAGTGTGGCAAGTATCTATAGCCATTGTGAAAAAAACAAAAGGGAGAAAGTGCGCCCTATACTGGGAGCATCGCTAAAAGCCTACAGCACCTGGTATTCCTAGGCAGTCTCCCAACCCAGTACTAACCAGGCCAGACCCAGCTTAGCTTCCGAGATCAAACGAGATCGGGCGATCTTCGGGTAGTATGGCCGTAAGCTGAGAGGCTGTCCTCAGAATTAAATTTTTAAATGTGGCAAGCTGGTTGACAGGACCTTTCTGCAATGAGCTACACGTGTGTGATAAAATAATCACTGCTCTTTTTCTCAGCTTATGTAACTCTTTGGGCTTTTGCCCCACTGTTAGCACTGAAGTGCCTTGAGGCACATGGGTCACTGTTGGCGACACTGCAAATCTTGCTATAAATTTCAGACCGAGTCAAAACTAAACTTGTTTTGGGTGGAGACCAGCGTTTTGTTTGGACGAGCATAATGTAGCGTTTTGACAAGTGTGGCAAGTATCTATAGCCATTGTGACAAAAACAAAAGGGAGAAAGTGCGCCCTATACTGGGAGCATCGCTAAAAGCCTACAGCACCTGGTATTCCTAGGCAGTCTCCCATCCAAGTACTAAACAGGCCAGACCCAGCTTAGCTTCCGAGATCAGACGAGATCGGGCGATCTTCGGGTAGTATGGCCGTAAGCCGAGAGGCAGTCCTCAGAATCCAATTTTTAAATGTGGCAAGCTGGTTGACAGGAACTTTCTGCAATGAGCTACACGTGTGTGATACAATAATCACTGCTCTTTTTCTCAGCCTATGTAACTCTTTGGACTTTTGCCCCACTGTTAGCACTGAAGTGCCTTGAGGCACATGGGTCACTGTTGGCGACACTGCAAATCTTGCTATAAATTTCAGACCGAGTCAAAACTAAACATGTTTTGGGTGGAGACCAGCGTTTTGTTTGGACGAGCATAATGTAGCGTTTTGACAAGTGTGGCAAGTATCAATAGCCATTGTGACAAAAACAAAAGGGAGAAAGTGCGCCCTATACTGGGAGCATCGCTAAAAGCCTACAGCACCTGGTATTCCTAGGCAGTCTCCCAACCAAGTACTAACCAGGTCAGACCCAGCTTAGCTTCCGAGATCAGACGAGATCGGTCGATCTTCGGGTAGTATGGCCGTAAGCCGAGAGGCAGTCCTCAGAATCCAATTTTTAAATGTGGCAAGCTGGTTGACAGGAACTTTCTGCAATGAGCTACACGTGTGTGATACAATAATCACTGCTCTTTTTCTCAGCCTATGTAACTCTTTGGACTTTTGCCCCACTGTTAGCACTGAAGTGCCTTGAGGCACATGGGTCACTGTTGGCGACACTGCAAATCTTGCTATAAATTTCAGACCGAGTCAAAACTAAACATGTTTTGGGTAGAGACCAGCGTTTTGTTTGGACGAGCATCATGTAGCGTTTTGACAAGTGTGGCAAGTATCTATAGCCATTGTGACAAAAACAAAAGGGAGAAAGTGCGCCCTATACTGGGAGCATCGCTAAAAGCCTACAGCACCTGGTATTCCTAGGCAGTCTCCCATCCAAGTACTAAACAGGCCAGACCCAGCTTAGCTTCCGAGATCAGACGAGATCGGGCGATCTTCGGGTAGTATGGCCGTAAGCCGAGATGCCGTCCTCAGAATTCAATTTTTAAATGTGGCAAGCTGGTTGACAGGACCTTTCTGCAATGAGCTACACGTGTGTGATACAATAATCACTGCTCTTTTTCTCAGCCTATGTAACTCTTTGGACTTTTGCCCCACTGTTAGCACTGAAGTGCCTTGAGGCACATGGGTCACTGTTGGCGACACTGCAAATCTTGCTATAAATTTCAGACCGAGTCAAAACTAAACAAACATGTTTTGGGTGGAGACCAGCGGTTTGTTTGGGCGAGCATAATGTAGCGTTTTGACAAGTGTGGCAAGTATCTATAGCCATTGTGAAAAAAACAAAAGGGAGAAAGTGCGCCCTATACTGGGAGCATCGCTAAAAGCCTACAGCACCTGGTATTCCTAGGCAGTCTCCCAACCCAGTACTAACCAGGCCAGACCCAGCTTAGCTTCCGAGATCAAACGAGATCGGGCGATCTTCGGGTAGTATGGCCGTAAGCTGAGAGGCTGTCCTCAGAATTAAATTTTTAAATGTGGCAAGCTGGTTGACAGGACCTTTCTGCAATGAGCTACACGTGTGTGATAAAATAATCACTGCTCTTTTTCTCAGCTTATGTAACTCTTTGGGCTTTTGCCCCACTGTTAGCACTGAAGTGCCTTGAGGCACATGGGTCACTGTTGGCGACACTGCAAATCTTGCTATAAATTTCAGACCGAGTCAAAACTAAACTTGTTTTGGGTGGAGACCAGCGTTTTGTTTGGACGAGCATAATGTAGCGTTTTGACAAGTGTGGCAAGTATCTATAGCCATTGTGACAAAAACAAAAGGGAGAAAGTGCGCCCTATACTGGGAGCATCGCTAAAAGTCTACAGCACCTGGTATTCCTAGGCAGTCTCCCAACCCAGTACTAACCAGGACAGACCCAGCTTAGCTTCCGAGATCAAACGAGATCGGGCGATCTTCGGGTAGTATGGCCGTAAGCCGAGAGGCTGTCCTCAGAATTAAATTTTTAAATGTGGCAAGCTGGTTGACAGGACCTTTCTGCAATGAGCTACACGTGTGTGATACAATAATCACTGCTCTTTTTCTCAGCCTATGTAACTCTTTGGACTTTTGCCCCAATGTTAGCACTGAAGTGCCTTGAGGCACATGGGTCACTGTTGGCAACACTGCAAATCTTGCTATAAATTTCAGACCGAGTCAAAACTAAACAAACATGTTTTGGGTGGAGACCAGCGGTTTGTTTGGACGAGCATAATGCAGCGTTTTGACAAGTTTGGCAAGTATCAATAGCCATTGTGACAAAAACAAAAGGGAGAAAGTGCGCCCTATACTGGGAGCATCGCTAAAAGCCTACAGCACCTGGTATTCCTAGGCAGTCTCCCAACCAAGTACTAACCAGGCCAGACCCAGCTTAGCTTCCGAGATCAGACGAGATCGGGCGATCTTCGGGTAGTATGGCCGTAAGCCGAGAGACAGTCCTCAGAATTCAACTTTTAAATGTGGCAAGCTGGTTGACAGGACCTTTCTGCAATGAGCTACACGTGTGTGATACAATAATCGCTGCTCTTTTTCTCAGCCTATGTAACTCTTTGGACTGTTGGCCCACTGTTAGCACTGAAGTGCCTTGAGGCACATGGGTGACTTTTGGCGACACTGCATATCTTGCTATAAATTTCAGACCGAGTCAAAACTAAACATGTTTTGGGTGGAGACCAGTGTTTTTTTTGGACGAGCATAAACGTAGCGTTTTGACAAGTGTGGCAAGTATCTATAGCGATTGTGACATAAACAAAAGGGAGAAAGTGCGCCCTATACTGGGAGCATCGCTAAAAGCCTACAGCACCTGGTATTCCTAGGCAGTCTCCCATCCAAGTACTAACCAGGCCAGACCCAGCTTAGCTTCCGAGCGCAGACGAGATCGGGCGATCTTCGGGTAGTATGGCCGTAAGCCGAGACGCAGACCTCAGACTTCAATTTTTAAATGTGGCAAGCTGGTTGACAGGACCTTTCTACAATGAGCTACACGTGTGTGATACAATAATCACTACTCTTTTTCTCAGCCTATGTAACTCTTTGGACTTTTGCCCCACTGTTAGCACTGAAGTGCCTTGAGGCACATGGGTCACTGTTGGCGACACTGCAAATCTTGCTATAAATTTCAGACCGAGTCAAAACTAAACATGTTTTGGGTGGAGACCAGCGTTTTGTTTGGACGAGCATAATGTAGCGTTTTGACAAGTGTGGCAAGTATCAATAGCCATTGTGACAAAAACAAAAGGGAGAAAGTGCGCCCTATACTGGGAGCATCGCTAAAAGCCTACAGCACCTGGTATTCCTAGGCAGTCTCCCAACCAAGTACTAACCAGGTCAGACCCAGCTTAGCTTCCGAGATCAGACGAGATCGGGCGATCTTCGGGTAGTATGGCCGTAAGCCGAGAGGCAGTCCTCAGAATCCAATTTTTAAATGTGGCAAGCTGGTTGACAGGAACTTTCTGCAATGAGCTACACGTGTGTGATACAATAATCACTGCTCTTTTTCTCAGCCTATGTAACTCTTTGGACTTTTGCCCCACTGTTAGCACTGAAGTGCCTTGAGGCACATGGGTCACTGTTGGCGACACTGCAAATCTTGCTATAAATTTCAGACCGAGTCAAAACTAAACATGTTTTGGGTAGAGACCAGCGTTTTGTTTGGACGAGCATCATGTAGCGTTTTGACAAGTGTGGCAAGTATCTATAGCCATTGTGACAAAAACAAAAGGGAGAAAGTGCGCCCTATACTGGGAGCATCGCTAAAAGCCTACAGCACCTGGTATTCCTAGGCAGTCTCCCATCCAAGTACTAAACAGGCCAGACCCAGCTTAGCTTCCGAGATCAGACGAGATCGGGCGATCTTCGGGTAGTATGGCCGTAAGCCGAGATGCCGTCCTCAGAATTCAATTTTTAAATGTGGCAAGCTGGTTGACAGGACCTTTCTGCAATGAGCTACACGTGTGTGATACAATAATCACTGCTCTTTTTCTCAGCCTATGTAACTCTTTGGACTTTTGCCCCACTGTTAGCACTGAAGTGCCTTGAGGCACATGGGTCACTGTTGGCGACACTGCAAATCTTGCTATAAATTTCAGACCGAGTCAAAACTAAACAAACATGTTTTGGGTGGAGACCAGCGGTTTGTTTGGGCGAGCATAATGTAGCGTTTTGACAAGTGTGGCAAGTATCTATAGCCATTGTGAAAAAAACAAAAGGGAGAAAGTGCGCCCTATACTGGGAGCATCGCTAAAAGCCTACAGCACCTGGTATTCCTAGGCAGTCTCCCAACCCAGTACTAACCAGGCCAGACCCAGCTTAGCTTCCGAGATCAAACGAGATCGGGCGATCTTCGGGTAGTATGGCCGTAAGCTGAGAGGCTTTCCTCAGAATTAAATTTTTAAATGTGGCAAGCTGGTTGACAGGACCTTTCTGCAATGAGCTACACGTGTGTGATAAAATAATCACTGCTCTTTTTCTCAGCTTATGTAACTCTTTGGGCTTTTGCCCCACTGTTAGCACTGAAGTGCCTTGAGGCACATGGGTCACTGTTGGCGACACTGCAAATCTTGCTATAAATTTCAGACCGAGTCAAAACTAAACTTGTTTTGGGTGGAGACCAGCGTTTTGTTTGGACGAGCATAATGTAGCGTTTTGACAAGTGTGGCAAGTATCTATAGCCATTGTGACAGAAACAAAAGGGAGAAAGTGCGCCCTATACTGGGAGCATCGCTAAAAGCCTACAGCACCTGGTATTCCTAGGCAGTCTCCCATCCAAGTACTAAACAGGCCAGACCCAGCTTAGCTTCCGAGATCAGACGAGATCGGGCGATCTTCGGGTAGTATGGCCGTAAGCCGAGATGCCGTCCTCAGAATTCAATTTTTAAATGTGGCAAGCTGGTTGACAGGACCTTTCTGCAATGAGCTACACGTGTGTGATACAATAATCACTGCTCTTTTTCTCAGCCTATGTAACTCTTTGGACTTTTGCCCCACTGTTAGCACTGAAGTGCCTTGAGGCACATGGGTCACTGTTGGCGACACTGCAAATCTTGCTATAAATTTCAGACCGAGTCAAAACTAAACAAACATGTTTTGGGTGGAGACCAGCGGTTTGTTTGGGCGAGCATAATGTAGCGTTTTGACAAGTGTGGCAAGTATCTATAGCCATTGTGAAAAAAACAAAAGGGAGAAAGTGCGCCCTATACTGGGAGCATCGCTAAAAGCCTACAGCACCTGGTATTCCTAGGCAGTCTCCCAACCCAGTACTAACCAGGCCAGACCCAGCTTAGCTTCCGAGATCAAACGAGATCGGGCGATCTTCGGGTAGTATGGCCGTAAGCTGAGAGGCTGTCCTCAGAATTAAATTTTTAAATGTGGCAAGCTGGTTGACAGGACCTTTCTGCAATGAGCTACACGTGTGTGATAAAATAATCACTGCTCTTTTTCTCAGCTTATGTAACTCTTTGGGCTTTTGCCCCACTGTTAGCACTGAAGTGCCTTGAGGCACATGGGTCACTGTTGGCGACACTGCAAATCTTGCTATAAATTTCAGACCGAGTCAAAACTAAACTTGTTTTGGGTGGAGACCAGCGTTTTGTTTGGACGAGCATAATGTAGCGTTTTGACAAGTGTGGCAAGTATCTATAGCCATTGTGACAAAAACAAAAGGGAGAAAGTGCGCCCTATACTGGGAGCATCGCTAAAAGTCTACAGCACCTGGTATTCCTAGGCAGTCTCCCAACCCAGTACTAACCAGGCCAGACCCAGCTTAGCTTCCGAGATCAAACGAGATCGGGCGATCTTCGGGTAGTATGGCCGTAAGCCGAGAGGCTGTCCTCAGAATTAAATTTTTAAATGTGGCAAGCTGGTTGACAGGACCTTTCTGCAATGAGCTACACGTGTGTGATACAATAATCACTGCTCTTTTTCTCAGCCTATGTAACTCTTTGGACTTTTGCCCCAATGTTAGCACTGAAGTGCCTTGAGGCACATGGGTCACTGTTGGCAACACTGCAAATCTTGCTATAAATTTCAGACCGAGTCAAAACTAAACAAACATGTTTTGGGTGGAGACCAGCGGTTTGTTTGGACGAGCATAATGCAGCGTTTTGACAAGTTTGGCAAGTATCAATAGCCATTGTGACAAAAACAAAAGGGAGAAAGTGCGCCCTATACTGGGAGCATCGCTAAAAGCCTACAGCACCTGGTATTCCTAGGCAGTCTCCCAACCAAGTACTAACCAGGCCAGACCCAGCTTAGCTTCCGAGATCAGACGAGATCGGGCGATCTTCGGGTAGTATGGCCGTAAGCCGAGAGGCAGTCCTCAGAATCCAATTTTTAAATGTGGCAAGCTGGTTGACAGGAACTTTCTGCAATGAGCTACACGTGTGTGATACAATAATCACTGCTCTTTTTCTCAGCCTATGTAACTCTTTGGACTTTTGCCCCACTGTTAGCACTGAAGTGCCTTGAGGCACATGGGTCACTGTTGGCGACACTGCAAATCTTGCTATAAATTTCAGACCGAGTCAAAACTAAACATGTTTTGGGTGGAGACCAGCGTTTTGTTTGGACGAGCATAATGTAGCGTTTTGACAAGTGTGGCAAGTATCAATAGCCATTGTGACAAAAACAAAAGGGAGAAAGTGCGCCCTATACTGGGAGCATCGCTAAAAGCCTACAGCACCTGGTATTCCTAGGCAGTCTCCCAACCAAGTACTAACCAGGCCAGACCCAGCTTAGCTTCCGAGATCAGACGAGATCGGGCGATCTTCGGGTAGTATGGCCGTAAGCCGAGAGGCAGTCCTCAGAATCCAATTTTTAAATGTGGCAAGCTGGTTGACAGGAACTTTCTGCAATGAGCTACACGTGTGTGATACAATAATCACTGCTCTTTTTCTCAGCCTATGTAACTCTTTGGACTTTTGCCCCACTGTTAGCACTGAAGTGCCTTGAGGCACATGGGTCACTGTTGGCGACACTGCAAATCTTGCTATAAATTTCAGACCGAGTCAAAACTAAACATGTTTTGGGTAGAGACCAGCGTTTTGTTTGGACGAGCATCATGTAGCGTTTTGACAAGTGTGGCAAGTATCTATAGCCATTGTGACAAAAACAAAAGGGAGAAAGTGCGCCCTATACTGGGAGCATCGCTAAAAGCCTACAGCACCTGGTATTCCTAGGCAGTCTCCCATCCAAGTACTAAACAGGCCAGACCCAGCTTAGCTTCCGAGATCAGACGAGATCGGGCGATCTTCGGGTAGTATGGCCGTAAGCCGAGATGCCGTCCTCAGAATTCAATTTTTAAATGTGGCAAGCTGGTTGACAGGACCTTTCTGCAATGAGCTACACGTGTGTGATACAATAATCACTGCTCTTTTTCTCAGCCTATGTAACTCTTTGGACTTTTGCCCCACTGTTAGCACTGAAGTGCCTTGAGGCACATGGGTCACTGTTGGCGACACTGCAAATCTTGCTATAAATTTCAGACCGAGTCAAAACTAAACAAACATGTTTTGGGTGGAGACCAGCGGTTTGTTTGGGCGAGCATAATGTAGCGTTTTGACAAGTGTGGCAAGTATCTATAGCCATTGTGAAAAAAACAAAAGGGAGAAAGTGCGCCCTATACTGGGAGCATCGCTAAAAGCCTACAGCACCTGGTATTCCTAGGCAGTCTCCCAACCCAGTACTAACCAGGCCAGACCCAGCTTAGCTTCCGAGATCAAACGAGATCGGGCGATCTTCGGGTAGTATGGCCGTAAGCTGAGAGGCTGTCCTCAGAATTCAATTTTTAAATGTGGCAAGCTGGTTGACAGGACCTTTCTGCAATGAGCTACACGTGTGTGATAAAATAATCACTGCTCTTTTTCTCAGCTTATGTAACTCTTTGGGCTTTTGCCCCACTGTTAGCACTGAAGTGCCTTGAGGCACATGGGTCACTGTTGGCGACACTGCAAATCTTGCTATAAATTTCAGACCGAGTCAAAACTAAACTTGTTTTGGGTGGAGACCAGCGTTTTGTTTGGACGAGCATAATGTAGCGTTTTGACAAGTGTGGCAAGTATCTATAGCCATTGTGACAAAAACAAAAGGGAGAAAGTGCGCCCTATACTGGGAGCATCGCTAAAAGCCTACAGCACCTGGTATTCCTAGGCAGTCTCCCATCCAAGTACTAACCAGGCCAGACCCAGCTTAGCTTCCGAGATCAGACGAGATCGGGCGATCTCCGGGTAGTATGGCCGTAAGCCGAAAGGCAGTCCTCAGAATTCAATTTTTAAATGTGGCAAGCTGGTTGACAGGAACTTTCTGCAATGAGCTACACGTGTGTGATACAATAATCACTGCTCTTTTTCTCAGCCTATGTAACTCTTTGGACTTTTGCCCCACTGTTAGCACTGAAGTGCCTTGAGGCACATGGGTCACTGTTGGCGACACTGCAAATCTTGCTATAAATTTCAGACCGAGTCAAAACTAAACATGTTTTGGGTGGAGACCAGCGTTTTGTTTGGACGAGCATCATGTAGCGTTTTGACAAGTGTGGCAAGTATCTATAGCCATTGTGACAAAAACAAAAGGGAGAAAGTGCGCCCTATACTGGGAGCATCGCTAAAAGCCTACAGCACCTGGTATTCCTAGGCAGTCTCCCATCCAAGTACTAACCAGGCCAGACCCAGCTTAGCTTCCGAGATCAGACGAGATCGGGCGATCTTCGGGTAGTATGGCCGTAAGCCGAGATGCCGCCCTCAGAATTCAATTTTTAAATGTGGCAAGCTGGTTGACAGGACCTTTCTGCAATGAGCTACACGTGTGTGATACAATAATCACTGCTCTTTTTCTCAGCCTATGTAACTCTTTGGACTTTTGCCCCACTGTTAGCACAGAAGTGCCTTGAGGCACATGGGTCACTGTTGGCGACACTGCAAATCTTGCTATAAATTTCAGACCGAGTCAAAACTAAACAAACATGTTTTGGGTGGAGACCAGCGGTTTGTTTGGGCGAGCATAATGTAGCGTTTTGACAAGTGTGGCAAGTATCTATAGCCATTGTGAAAAAAACAAAAGGGAGAAAGTGCGCCCTATACTGGGAGCATCGCTAAAAGCCTACAGCACCTGGTATTCCTAGGCAGTCTCCCAACCCAGTACTAACCAGGCCAGACCCAGCTTAGCTTCCGAGATCAAACGAGATCGGGCGATCTTCGGGTAGTATGGCCGTAAGCCGAGAGGCTGTCCTCAGAATTACATTTTTAAATGTGGCAAGCTGGTTGACAGGACCTTTCTGCAATGAGCTACACGTGTGTGATAAAATAATCACTGCTCTTTTTCTCAGCTTATGTAACTCTTTGGACTTTTGCCCCACTGTTAGAACTGAAGTGCCTTGAGGCACATGGGTCACTGTTGGCGACACTGCAAATCTTGCTATAAATTTCAGACCGAGTCAAAACTAAACTTGTTATGGGTGGAGACCAGCGTTTTGTTTGGACGAGCATAATGTAGCGTTTTGACAAGTGTGGCAAGTATCAATAACCATTGTGACAAAAACAAAAGGGAGAAAGTGCGCCCTATACTGGGAGCATCGCTAAAAGCCTACAGCACCTGGTATTCCTAGGCAGTCTCCCAACCAAGTACTAACCAGGCCAGACCCAGCTTAGCTTCCGAGATCAGACGAGATCGGGCGATCTTCGGGTAGTATGGCCGTAAGCCGAGAGGCAGTCCTCAGAATCCAATTTTTAAATGTGGCAAGCTGGTTGACAGGAACTTTCTGCAATGAGCTACACGTGTGTGATACAATAATCACTGCTCTTTTTCTCAGCCTATGTAACTCTTTGGACTTTTGCCCCACTGTTAGCACTGAAGTGCCTTGAGGCACATGGGTCACTGTTGGCGACACTGCAAATCTTGCTATAAATTTCAGACCGAGTCAAAACTAAACATGTTTTGGGTGGAGACCAGCGTTTTGTTTGGACGAGCATAATGTAGCGTTTTGACAAGTGTGGCAAGTATCTATAGCCATTGTGACAAAAACAAAAGGGAGAAAGTGCGCCCTATACTGGGAGCATCGCTAAAAGCCTACAGCACCTGGTATTCCTAGGCAGTCTCCCATCCAAGTACTAACCAGGCCAGACCCAGCTTAGCTTCCGAGATCAGACGAAATCGGGCGATCTTCGGGTAGTATGGCCGTAAGCCGAGAGGCAGTCCTCAGAATTCAATTTTTAAATGTGGCAAGCTGGTTGACAGGAACTTTCTGCAATGAGCTACACGTGTGTGATACAATAATCACTGCTCTTTTTCTCAGCCTATGTAACTCTTTGGACTTTTGCCCCACTGTTAGCACTGAAGTGCCTTGAGGCACATGGGTCACTGTTGGCGACACTGCAAATCTTGCTATAAATTTCAGACCGAGTCAAAACTAAACATGTTTTGGGTGGAGACCAGCGTTTTGTTTGGACGAGCATCATGTAGCGTTTTGACAAGTGTGGCAAGTATCTATAGCCATTGTGACAAAAACAAAAGGGAGAAAGTGCGCCCTATACTGGGAGCATCGCTAAAAGCCTACAGCACCTGGTATTCCTAGGCAGTCTCCCATCCAAGTACTAACCAGGCCAGACCCAGCTTAGCTTCCGAGATCAGACGAGATCGGGCGATCTTCGGGTAGTATGGCCATAAGCCGAGATGCCGTCCTCAGAATTCAATTTTTAAATGTGGCAAGCTGGTTGACAGGACCTTTCTGCAATGAGCTACACGTGTGTGATACAATAATCACTGCTCTTTTTCTCAGCCTATGTAACTCTTTGGACTTTTGCCCCACTGTTAGCACTGAAGTGCCTTGAGGCACATGGGTCACTGTTGGCGACACTGCAAATCTTGCTATAAATTTCAGACCGAGTCAAAACTAAACAAACATGTTTTGGGTGGAGACCAGCGGTTTGTTTGGGCGAGCATAATGTAGCGTTTTGACAAGTGTGGCAAGTATCTATAGCCATTGTGAAAAAAACAAAAGGGAGAAAGTGCGCCCTATACTGGGAGCATCGCTAAAAGCCTACAGCACCTGGTATTCCTAGGCAGTCTCCCAACCCAGTACTAACCAGGCCAGACCCAGCTTAGCTTCCGAGATCAAACGAGATCGGGCGATCTTCGGGTAGTATGGCCGTAAGCCGAGAGGCTGTCCTCAGAATTAAATTTTTAAATGTGGCAAGCTGGTTGACAGGACCTTTCTGCAATGAGCTACACGTGTGTGATACAATAATCACTGCTCTTTTTCTCAGCCTATGTAACTCTTTGGACTTTTGCCCCAATGTTAGCACTGAAGTGCCTTGAGGCACATGGGTCACTGTTGGCAACACTGCAAATCTTGCTATAAATTTCAGACCGAGTCAAAACTAAACAAACATGTTTTGGGTGGAGACCAGCGGTTTGTTTGGACGAGCATAATGCAGCGTTTTGACAAGTGTGGCAAGTATCTATAGCCATTGTGAAAAAAACAAAAGGGAGAAAGTGCGCCCTATACTGGGAGCATCGCTAAAAGCCTACAGCACCTGGTATTCCTAGGCAGTCTCCCAACCAAGTACTAACCAGGCCAGACCCAGCTTAGCTTCCGAGATCAGACGAGATCGGGCGATCTTCGGGTAGTATGGCCGTAAGCCGAGAGGCAGTCCTCAGAATTCAATTTTTAAATGTGGCAAGCTGGTTGACAGGACCTTTCTGCAATGAGCTACACGTGTGTGATACAATAATCACTGCTTTTTTTTCTCAGCCTATGTAACTCTTACGACTTTTGCCCCACTGTTAGCACTGAAGTGCCTTGAGGCACATGGGTCACTATTGGCGACACTGCAAATCTTGCTATAAATTTCAGACCGAGTCAAAACTAAACATGTTTTGGGTGGAGACCAGCGTTTTGTTTGGACGAGCATAATGTAGCGTTTTGACAAGTGTGGCAAGTATCTATAGCCATTGTGACAAAAACAAAAGGGAGAAAGTGCGCCCTATACTGGGAACATCGCTAAAAGCCTACAGCACCTGGTATTCCTAGGCAGTCTCCCATCCAAGTACTAATCAGGCCAGACCCAGCTTAGCTTCCGAGATCAGACGAGATCGGGCGATCTTCGGGTAGTATGGCCGTAAGCCGAGAGGCAGTCCTCAGAATTCAACTTTTAAATGTGGCAAGCTGGTTGACAGGACCTTTCTGCAATGAGCTACACGTGTGTGATACAAAAATCACTGCTCTTTTTCTCAGCCTATGTAACTCTTTGGACTTTTGCCCCACTGTTAGCACTGAAGTGCCTTGAGGCACATGGGTCACTGTTGGCGACACTGCAAATCTTGCTATAAATTTCAGACCGAGTCAAAACTAAACATGTTTTGGGTGGAGACCAGCGTTTTGTTTGGACGAGCATAATGTAGCGTTTTGACAAGTCTGGCAAGTATCTATAGCCATTGTGAGAAAAACAAAAGGGAGAAAGTGCGCCCTATACGGGGAGCATCGCTAAAAGCCTACAGCACCTGGTATTCCTAGGCAGTCTCCCATCCAAGTACTAACCAGGCCAGACCCAGCTTAGCTTCCGAGATCAGATGAGATCGGGCGATCTTCCGGTAGTATGGCCGTAAGCCGAGAGGCAGTCCTCAGAATTCAATTTTTAAATGTGGCAAGCTGGTTGACAGGACCTTTCTGCAATGAGCTACACGTGTGTGATACAATAATCACTGCTCTTTTTCTCAGCCTATGTAACTCTTTGGACTTTTGCCCCACTGTTAGCACTGAAGTGCCTTGAGGCACATGGGTCACTGTTGGCAACACTGCAAATCTTGCTATAAATTTCAGACCGAGTCAAAACTAAACAAACATGTTTTGGGTGGAGACCAGCGGTTTGTTTGGACGAGCATAATGTAGCGTTTTGACAAGTGTGGCAAATATCTATAGCCATTGTGAAAAAAACAAAAGGGAGAAAGTGCGCCCTATACTGGTAGCATTGCTAAAAGCCTACAGCACCTGGTATTCCTAGGCAGTCTCCCAACCAAGTACTAACCAGGCCAGACCCAGCTTAGCTTCCGAGATCAGACGAGATCGGGCGATCTTCGGGTAGTATGGCCGTAAGCCGAGAGGCAGTCCTCAGAATTCAATTTTTAAATGTGGCAAGCTGGTTGACAGGACCTTTCTGCAATGAGCTACACGTGTGTGATAGAATAATCACTGCTTTTTTTTCTCAGCCTATGTAACTCTTACGACTTTTGCCCAACTGTTAGCACTGAAGTGCCTTGAGGCACATGGGTCACTATTGGCGACACTGCAAATCTTGCTATAAATTTCAGACCGAGTAAAAACTAAACATGTTTTGGGTGGAGACCAGCGTCGTGTTTGGACGAGCATAATGTAGCGTTTTGACAAGTGTGGCAAGTATCTATAGCCATTGTGACAAAAACAAAAGGGAGAAAGTGCGCCCTATACTGGGAACATCGCTAAAAGCCTACAGCACCTGGTATTCCTAGGCAGTCTCCCATCCAAGTACTAACCAGGCCAGACCCAGCTTAGCTTCCGAGATCAGACGAGATCGGGCGATCTTCGGGTAGTATGGCCGTAAGCCGAGATGCCGTCCTCAGAATTCAATTTTTAAATGTGGCAAGCTGGTTGACAGGACCTTTCTGCAATGAGCTACACGTGTGTGATACAATAATCACTGCTCTTTTTCTCAGCCTATGTAACTCTTTGGACTTTTGCCCCACTGTTAGCACTGAAGTGCCTTGAGGCACATGGGTCACTGTTGGCGACACTGCAAATCTTGCTATAAATTTCAGACCGAGTCAAAACTAAACAAACATGTTTTGGGTGGAGACCAGCGGTTTGTTTGGGCGAGCTTAATGTAGCGTTTTGACAAGTGTGGCAAGTATCTATAGCCATTGTGAAAAAAACAAAAGGGAGAAAGTGCGCCCTATACTGGGAGCATCGCTAAAAGCCTACAGCACCTGGTATTCCTAGGCAGTCTCCCAACCCAGTACTAACCAGGCCAGACCCAGCTTAGCTTCCGAGATCAAACGAGATCAGGCGATCTTCGGGTAGTATGGCCGTAAGCCGAGAGGCTGTCCTCAGAATTAAATTTTTAAATGTGGCAAGCTGGTTGAGAGGACCTTTCTGCAATGAGCTACACGTGTGTGATACAATAATCACTGCTCTTTTTCTCAGCCTAGGTAACTCTTTGGACTTTTGCCCCAATGTTAGCACTGAAGTGCCTTGAGGCACATGGGTCACTGTTGGCAACACTGCAAATCTTGCTATAAATTTCAGACCGAGTCAAAACTAAACAAACATGTTTTGGGTGGAGACCAGCGGTTTGTTTGGACGAGCATAATGCAGCGTTTTGACAAGTGTGGCAAGTATCTATAGCCATTGTGAAAAAAACAAAAGGGAGAAAGTGCGCCCTATACTGGGAGCATCGCTAAAAGCCTACAGCACCTGGTATTCCTAGGCAGTCTCCCAACCAAGTACTAACCAGGCCAGACCCAGCTTAGCTTCCGAGATCAGACGAGATCGGGCGATCTTCGGGTAGTATGGCCGTAAGCCGAGAGGCAGTCCTCAGAATTCAATTTTTAAATGTGGCAAGCTGGTTGACAGGACCTTTCTGCAATGAGCTACACGTGTGTGATACAATAATCACTGCTTTTTTTTCTCAGCCTATGTAACTCTTACGACTTTTGCCCCACTGTTAGCACTGAAGTGCCTTGAGGCACATGGGTCACTATTGGCGACACTGCAAATCTTGCTATAAATTTCAGACCGAGTCAAAACTAAACATGTTTTGGGTGGAGACCAGCGTTTTGTTTGGACGAGCATAATGTAGCGTTTTGACAAGTGTGGCAAGTATCTATAGCCATTGTGACAAAAACAAAAGGGAGAAAGTGCGCCCTATACTGGGAACATCGCTAAAAGCCTACAGCACCTGGTATTCCTAGGCAGTCTCCCATCCAAGTACTAATCAGGCCAGACCCAGCTTAGCTTCCGAGATCAGACGAGATCGGGCGATCTTCGGGTAGTATGGCCGTAAGCCGAGAGGCAGTCCTCAGAATTCAACTTTTAAATGTGGCAAGCTGGTTGACAGGACCTTTCTGCAATGAGCTACACGTGTGTGATACAAAAATCACTGCTCTTTTTCTCAGCCTATGTAACTCTTTGGACTTTTGCCCCACTGTTAGCACTGAAGTGCCTTGAGGCACATGGGTCACTGTTGGCGACACTGCAAATCTTGCTATAAATTTCAGACCGAGTCAAAACTAAACATGTTTTGGGTGGAGACCAGCGTTTTGTTTGGACGAGCATAATGTAGCCTTTTGACAAGTGTGGCAAGTATCTATAGCCATTGTGAGAAAAACAAAAGGGAGAAAGTGCGCCCTATACTGGGAGCATCGCTAAAAGCCTACAGAACCTGGTATTCCTAGGCAGTCTCCCATCCAAGTACTAACCAGGCCAGACCCAGCTTAGCTTCCGAGATCAGACGAGATCGGGCGATCTTCGGGTAGTATGGCCGTAAGCCGAGACGCAGTACTCAGAATTCAATTTTTAAATGTGGCAAGCTGGTTGACAGGACCTTTCTGCAATGAGCTACACGTGTGTGATACAATAATCACTGCTCTTTTTCTCAGCCTATGTAACTCTTTGGACTTTTGCCCCAATGTTAGCACTGAAGTGCCTTGAGGCACATGGGTCACTGTTGGCAACACTGCAAATCTTGCTATAAATTTCAGACCGAGTCAAAACTAAACAAACATGTTTTGGGTGGAGACCAGCGTTTTGTTTGGACGAGCATAATGTAGCGTTTTGACAAGTGTGGCAAGTATCTATAGCCATTGTGAGAAAAACAAAAGGGAGAAAGTGCGCCCTATACTGGGAGCATCGCTAAAAGCCTACAGCACCTGGTATTCCTAGGCAGTCTCCCATCCAAGTACTAACCAGGCCAGACCCAGCTTAGCTTCCGAGATCAGACGAGATCGGGCGATCTTCGGGTAGTATGGCCGTAAGCCGAGAGGCAGTCCTCAGAATTCAACTTTTAAATGTGGCAAGCTGGTTGACAGGACCTTTCTGCAATGAGCTACACGTGTGTGATACAATAATCACTGCTCTTTTTCTCAGCCTATGTAACTCTTTGGACTTTTGCCCCACTGTTAGCACTGAAGTGCCTTGAGGCACATGGGTCACTGTTGGCGACACTGCAAATCTTGCTATAAATTTCAGACCGAGTCAAAACTAAACATGTTTTGGGTGGAGACCAGCGTTTTGTTTGGACGAGCATAATGTAGCGTTTTGACAAGTCTGGCAAGTATCTATAGCCATTGTGAGAAAAACAAAAGGGAGAAAGTGCGCCCTATACGGGGAGCATCGCTAAAAGCCTACAGCACCTGGTATTCCTAGGCAGTCTCCCATCCAAGTACTAACCAGGCCAGACCCAGCTTAGCTTCCGAGATCAGATGAGATCGGGCGATCTTCCGGTAGTATGGCCGTAAGCCGAGAGGCAGTCCTCAGAATTCAATTTTTAAATGTGGCAAGCTGGTTGACAGGACCTTTCTGCAATGAGCTACACGTGTGTGATACAATAATCACTGCTCTTTTTCTCAGCCTATGTAACTCTTTGGACTTTTGCCCCACTGTTAGCACTGAAGTGCCTTGAGGCACATGGGTCACTGTTGGCAACACTGCAAATCTTGCTATAAATTTCAGACCGAGTCAAAACTAAACAAACATGTTTTGGGTGGAGACCAGCGGTTTGTTTGGACGAGCATAATGTAGCGTTTTGACAAGTGTGGCAAATATCTATAGCCATTGTGAAAAAAACAAAAGGGAGAAAGTGCGCCCTATACTGGTAGCATCGCTAAAAGCCTACAGCACCTGGTATTCCTAGGCAGTCTCCCAACCAAGTACTAACCAGGCCAGACCCAGCTTAGCTTCCGAGATCAGACGAGATCGGGCGATCTTCGGGTAGTATGGCCGTAAGCCGAGAGGCAGTCCTCAGAATTCAATTTTTAAATGTGGCAAGCTGGTTGACAGGACCTTTCTGCAATGAGCTACACGTGTGTGATAGAATAATCACTGCTTTTTTTTCTCAGCCTATGTAACTCTTACGACTTTTGCCCCACTGTTAGCACTGAAGTGCCTTGAGGCAGATGGGTCACTGTTGGTGACACTGCAAATCTTGCTATAAATTTCAGACCGAGTCAAAACTAAACAAACATGTTTTGGGTGGAGACCAGCGGTTTGTTTGGACGAGCATAATGTAGCGTTTTGACAAGTGTGGCAAGTATCTATAGCAATTGTGACAAAAACAAAAGGGAGAAAGTGCGCCCTATACTGGGGGCATTGCTAAAAGCCTACAGCACCTGGTATTCCTAGGGAGTCTCCCATCCAAGTACTAACCAGGCCAGACCCAGCTTAGCTTCCGAGCTCAGACGAGATCGGGCGATCTTCGGGTAGTATGGCCGTAAGCTGAGACGCAGTCCTCAGACTTCAATTTCAAATGTGGGAAGCTGGTTGACAGGACCTTTCTGCAATGAGCTACACGTGTGTGATACAATAATCACTACTCTTTTTCTCAGCCTATGTAACTCTTTGGACTTTTGCCCCACTGTTAGCACTGAAGTGCCTTGAGGCACATGGGTCACTGTTGGCGACACTGCAAATCTTGCTATAAATTTCAGACCGAGTCAAAACTAAACATGTTTTGGGTGGAGACCAGCGTTTTGTTTGGACGAGCATAATGTAGCGTTTTGACAAGTGTGGCAAGTATCTATAGCCATTGTGACAAAAACAAAAGGGAGAAAGTGCGCCCTATACTGGGAGCATCGCTAAAAGCTTACAGCACCTGGTATTCCTAGGCAGTCTCCCATCCAAGTACTAACCAGGCCAGAACCATTTAGCTTCCGAGATCAGACAAGATCGGGCGATCTTCGGGTAGTATGGCCGTAAGCCGAGAGGCAGTTCTCAGAATTCAATTTTTAAATGTGGCAAGCTGGTTGACAGGACCTTTCTGCAATTAGCTACACGTGTGTGATACAATAATCACTGCTCTTTTTCTCAGCCTATGTAACTCTTTGGACTTTTGCCCCACTGTTAGCACTGAAGTTCCTTGAGGCACATGGGTCACTGTTGGCGACACTGCAAATCTTGCTATAAATTTCAGACCGAGTCAAAACTAAACAAACATGTTTTGGGTGGAGACCAGCGGTTTGTTTGGACGAGCATAATGTAGCGTTTTGACAAGTGTGGCAAGTATCTATAGCCATTGTGACAAAAACAAAAGGGAGAAAGTGCGCCCTATACTGGGAGCATCGCTAAAAGCCTACAGCACCTGGTATTCCTAGGCAGTCTCCCAGCCAAGTACTAACCAGGCCAGACCCAGCTTAGCTTCCGAGATCAGACGAGATCGGGCTATCTTCGGGTAGTATGGCCATAAGTCGAGAGGCAATCCTCAGAATTCAATTTTTAAATGTGGCAAGCTGGTTGACAGGACCTTTGTGCAATTAGCTACACGTGTGTGATACAATAATCACTGCTCTTTTTCTCAGCCTATGTAACTCTTTGGACTTTTGCCCCCCTGTTAGCACTGAAGTGCCTTGAGGCAGATGGGTCACTGTTGGTGACACTGCAAATCTTGCTATAAATTTCAGACCGAGTCAAAACTAAACAAACATGTTTTGGGTGGAGACCAGCGGTTTGTTTGGACGAGCATAATGTAGCGTTTTGACAAGTGTGGCAAGTATCTATAGCCATTTTGACAAAAACAAAAGGGAGAAAGTGCGCCCTATACTGGGAGCATCGCTAAATGCCTACAGCACCTGGTATTCCTAGGCAGTCTCCCATCCAAGTACTAACCAGGCCAGACCCAGCTTAGCTTCCGAGATCAGACGAGATCGGGCTATCCTCGGGTAGTATGGCCGTAAGCCGAGAGGCAATCCTCAGAATTCAAATTTTAAATGTGGCAAGCTGGTTGACAGGACCTTTCTGCAATGAGCTACACGTGTGTGATACAATAATCACTGCTCTTTTTCTCAGTCTATGTAACTCTTTGGACTTTTGCCCCACTGTTAGCACTGAAGTGCCTTGAGGCACATGGGTCACTGTTGGCGACACTGCAAATCTTGCTATAAATTTCAGACCGAGTCAAAACTAAACAAACATGTTTTGGGTGGAGACCAGCGGTTTGTTTGGACGAGCATAATGTAGCGTTTTGACAAGTGTGGCAAGTATCTCTAGCCATTGTGAAAAAAACAAAAGGGAGAAAGTGCGCCCTATACTGGTAGCATCGCTAAAAGCCTACAGCACCTGGTATTCCTAGGCAGTCTCCCAACCAAGTACTAACCAGGCCTGACCCAACTTAGCTTCCGAGATCAGACGAGATCGGGCGATCTTCGGGTAGTATGGCCGTAAGCCGAGAGGCAGTCCTCAAAATTCAATTTTTAAATGTGGCAAGCTGGTTGACAGGACCTTTCTGCAATGAGTTACACGTGTGTGATACAATAATCACTGCTCTTTTTCTCAATCTATGTAACTCTTTGTACTTTTGCCCCACTGTTAGCACTGAAGTGCCTTGAGGCACATGGGTCACTGTTGGCGACACTGCAAATCTTGCTATAAATTTCAGACCGAGTCAAAACTAAACTTGTTTTGGGTGTAGAACAGCGTTTTGTTTGGACGAGCATAATGTAGCGTTTTGACAAGTGTGGCAAGTATCTATAGCCATTGTGACAAAAACAAAAGGGAGAAAGTGCGCCCTATACTGGGAGCATCGCTAAAAGCCTACAGCACCTGGTATTCCTAGGCAGTCTCCCATCCAAGTACTAACCAGGCCAGACCCAGCTTAGCTTCCGAGATCAGACGAGATCGGGCAATCTTCGGGTAGTATGGCCGTAAGCCGAGAGGCAATCCTCAGAATTCAATTTTTAAATGTGGCAAGCTGGTGTACAGGACCTTTCTGCAATGAGCTACACTTGTGTGATACAATAATTACTGCTCTTTTTCTCAGCCTATGTAACTCTTTGGACTTTTGCCCCACTGTTAGCACTGAAGTGCCTTGAGGCACATGGGTCACTGTTGGCGACACTGCAAATCTTGCTATAAATTTCAGACCGAGTCAAAACTAAACATGTTTTGGGTGGAGACCAGCGTTTTGTTTGGACGAGCATAATGTAGCGTTTTGACAAGTGTGGCAAGTATCTATAGCCATTGTGAGAAAAACAAAAGGGAGAAAGTGCGCCCTATACTGGGAGCATCGCTAAAAGCCTACGGCACTTGGTATTCCTAGGCAGTCTCCCAACCAAGTACTAACCAGGCCACACCCAGCTTAGCTTCCGAGATCAGACGAGATCGGGCGATCTTCAGGTAGTATGGCCGTAAGCCGAGACGCAGTCCTCAGAATTCAATTTTTAAATGTGGCAAGCTGGTTGACAGGACCTTTCTGCAATGAGCTACACGTGTGAGATACAATAATCACTGCTCTTTTTCTCAGCCTATGTAACTCTTTGGACTCTTGGCCCACTGTTAGCACTGAAGTGCCTTGAGGCACATGGGTGACTTTTGGCGACACTGCATATCTTGCTATAAATTTCAGACCGAGTCAAAACTAAACATGTTTTGGGTGGAGACCAGTGTTTTGTTTGGACGAGCATAAACGTAGCGTTTTGACAAGTGTGGCAAGTATCTATAGCCATTGTGACAAAAACAAAAGGGAGAAAGTGCGCCCTATACTGGGAGCATCGCTAAAAGCCTACAGCACCTGGTATTCCTAGGCAGTCTCCCATCCAAGTACTAACCAGGCCAGACCCAGCTTAGCTTCCGAGCTCAGACGAGATCGGGCGATCTTCGGGTAGTATGGCCGTAAGCCGAGACGCAGTCCTCAGAATTCAATTTTTAAATGTGGCAAGCTGGTTGACAGGACCTTTCTGCAATGAGCTACACGTGTGTGATACAATAATCACTGCTCTTTTTCTCAGCCTATGTAACTCTTTGGACTTTTGCCCCACTGTTAGCACTGAAGTGCCTTGAGGCACATGGGTCACTGTTGGCGACACTGCAAATCTTGCTATAAATTTCAGACCGAGTCAAAACTAAACATGTTTTGGGTGGAGACCAGTGTTTTGTTTGGACAAGCATAAACGTAGCGTTTTGACAAGTGTGGCAAGTATCTATTGCCATTGTGACAAAAACAAAAGGGAGAAAGTGCGCCCTATACTGGGAGCATCGCTAAAAGCCTACAGCACCTGGTATCCCTAGGCAGTCTCCCATCCAAGTACTAACCAGGCCAGACCCAGCTTAGCTTCCGAGCTCAGACGAGATCGGGCGAACTTCGGGTATTCTGGCCGTAAGCCGAGACGCAGTCCTCAGACTTCAATTTTTAAATGTGGCAAGCTGGTTGACAGGACCTTTCTACAATGAGCTACACGCGTGTGATACAATAATCACTACTCTTTTTCTCAGCCTATGTAACTCTTTGGACTTTTGCCCCACTGTTAGCACTGAAGTGCCTTGAGGCACATGGGTCACTGTTGGCGACACTGCAAATCTTGCTATAAATTTCAGACCGAGTCAAAACTAAACTTGTTTTGGGTGGAGACCAGCGTATTGTTTGGACGAGCATAATGTAGCGTTTTGACAAGTGTGGCAAGTATCTATAGCCATTGTGACAAAAACAAAAGGGAGAAAGTGCGCCCTATACTGGGAGCATCGCTAAAAGCCTACAGCACCTTGTATTCCTAGGCAGTCTCCCATCCAAGTACTAACCAGGACAGATCCAGCTTAGCTTCCGAGATCAGACGAGATCGGGCGATCTTCGGGTAGTATGGCCGTAAGCCGAGACGCAGTCCTCAGAATTCAATTTTTAAATGTGGCAAGCTGGTTGACAGGACCTTTCTGCAATGAGCTACACGTGTGTGATACAATAATCACTGCTCTTTTTCTCAGCCTATGTATCTCTTTGGACTTTTGCCCCACTGTTAGCACTGAAGTGCCTTGAGGCACATGGGTCACTGTTGGCGACACTGCAAATCTTGCTATAAATTTCAGACCGAGTCAAAACTAAACAAACATGTTTTGGGTGGAGACCAGCGGTTTGTTTGGACGAGCATAATGTAGCGTTTTGACAAGTGTGGCAAGTATCTCTAGCCATTGTGAAAAAAACAAAAGGGAGAAAGTGCGCCCTATACTGGGAGCATCGCTAAAAGCCTACAGCACTTGGTATTCCTAAGCAGTCTCCCAACCAAGTACTAACCAGGCCAGACCCAGCTTAGCTTCCGAGATCAGACGAGATCGGGCGATCTTCGGGTAGTATGGCCGTAAGCCGAGACGCAGTCCTCAGAATTCAATTTTTAAATGTGGCAAGCTGGTTGACAGGACCTTTCTGCAATGAGCTACACGTGTGTGATACAATAATCACTGCTCTTTTTCTCAATCTATGTAACTCTTTGGACTCTTGGCCCACTGTTAGCACTGAAGTGCCTTGAGGCACATGGGTGACTGTTGGCGACACTGCAAATCTTGCTATAAATTTCAGACCGAGTCAAAACTAAACATGTTTTGGGTGGAGACCAGTGTTTTGTTTGGACGAGCATAAATGTAGCGTTTTGACAAGTGTGGCAAGTATCTATAGCCATTGTGACAAAAACAAAAGGGAGAAAGTGCGCCCTATACTGGGAGCATCGCTAAAAGCCTACAGCACCTGGTATTCCTAGGCAGTCTCCCATCCAAGTACTAACCAGGCCAGACCCAGCTTAGCTTCCGAGATCAGACGAGATCAGGCGATCTTCGGGTAGTATGGCCGTAAGCCGAGAGGGAGTCCTCAGAATTCAATTTTTAAATGTGGCAAGCTGGTTGACAGGACCTTTCTGCAATGAGCTACACGTGTGTGATACAATAATCACTGCTCTTTTTCTTAGCCCATGTAACTCTTTGGACTTTTGCCCCACTGTTAGCACTGAAGTGCCTTGAGGCACATGGGTCACTGTTGGCGACACTGCAAATCTTGCTATAAATTTCAGACCGAGTCAAAACTAAACAAACATGTTTTGGGTGGAGACCAGCGGTTTGTTTGGACGAGCATAATGTAGCGTTTTGACAAGTGTGGCAAGTATCTATAGCCATTGTGAAAAAAACAAAAGGGAGAAAGTGCGCCCTATACTGGGAGCATCGCTAAAAGCCTACAGCACCTGGTATTCCTAGGCAGTCTCCCATCCAAGTACTAACCAGGCCAGACCCAGCTTAGCTTCCGAGATCAGACGAGATCGGGCGATCTTCGGGTAGTATGGCCGTAAGCCGAGAGGCAGTCCTCAGAATTCAATTTTTAAATGTGGCAAGCTGGTTGACAGGACCTTTCTGCAATGAGCTACACGTGTGTGATACAATAATCACTGCTCTTTTTCTCAGCCTATGTAACTCTTTGGACTTTTGCCCCACTGTTAGCACTGAAGTGCCTTGAGGCACATGGGTCACTGTTGGCGACACTGCAAATCTTGCTATAAATTTCAGACCGAGTCAAAACTAAACTTGTTTTGGGTGGAGACCAGCGTATTGTTTGGACGAGCATAATGTAGCATTTTGACAAGTGTGGCAAGTATCTATAGCCATTGTGACAAAAACAAAAGGGAGAAAGTGCGCCCTATACTGGGAGCATCGCTAAAAGCCTACAGCACTTGGTATTCCTAGGCAGTCTCCCAACCAAGTACTAACCAGGCCAGACCCAGCTTAGCTTCCGAGATCAGACGAGATCGGGCGATCTTCGGGTAGTATGGCCGTAAGCCGAGACGCAGTCCTCAGAATTCAATTTTTAAATGTGGCAAGCTGGTTGACAGGACCTTTCTGCAATGAGCTACACATGTGTGATACAATAATCACTGCTCTTTTTCTCAGCCTATGTAACTCTTTGGACTTTTGCCCCACTGTTAGCACTGAAGTGCCTTGAGGCACATGGGTCACTGTTGGCGACACTGCAAATCTTGCTATAAATTTCAGACCGAGTCAAAACTAAACATGTTTTGGGTGGAGACCAGCGTTTTCTTTGGACGAGCATAATGTAGCGTTTTGACAAGTGTGGCAAGTATCTATAGCCATTGTGACAGAAACAAAAGGTAGAAAGTGCGCCCTATACTGGGAGCATCGCTAAAAGCTTACAGCACCTGGTATTCCTAGGCAGTCTCCCATCCAAGCACTAACCAGGCCAGACCCAGCTTAGCTTCCGAGATCAGACGAGATCGGGCGATCTTCGGGTAGTATGGCCGTAAGCCGAGACGCAGTCCTCAGAATTCAATTTTTAAATGTGGCAAGCTGGTTGACAGGACCTTTCTGCAATGAGCTACACGTGTGTGATACAATAATCACTGCTCTTTTTCTTAGCCTATGTAACTCTTTGGACTTTTGCCCCACTGTTAGCACTGAAGTGCCTTGAGGCACATGGGTCACTGTTGGCGACACTGCAAATCTTGCTATAAATTTCAGACCGAGTCAAAACTAAACAAACATGTTTTGGGTGGAGACCAGCGGTTTGTTTGGACGAGCATAATGTAGCGTTTTGACAAGTGTGGCAAGTATCTATAGCCATTGTGAAAAAAACAAAAGGGAGAAAGTGCGCCCTATACTGGGAGCATCGCTAAAAGCCTACAGCACCTGGTATTCCTAGGCAGTCTCCCATCCAAGTACTAACCAGGCCAGACCCAGCTTAGCTTCCGAGATCAGACGAGATCGGGCGATCTTCGGGTAGTATGGCCGTAAGCCGAGAGGCAGTCCTCAGAATTCAATTTTTAAATGTGGCAAGCTGGTTGACAGGACCTTTCTGCAAGGAGCTACACGTGTGTGATACAATAATCACTGCTCTTTTTCTCAGCCTATGTAACTCTTTGGACTTTTGCCCCACTGTTAGCACTGAAGTGCCTTGAGGCACATGGGTCACTGTTGGCGACACTGCAAATCTTGCTATAAATTTCAGACCGAGTCAAAACTAAACAAACATGTTTTGGGTGGAGACCAGCGGTTTGTTTGGACGAGCATAATGTAGCGTTTTGACGAGTGTGGCAAGTATCTCTAGCCATTGTGAAAAAAACAAAAGGGAGAAAGTGCGCCCTATACTGGTAGCATCGCTAAAAGCCTACAGCACATGGTATTCCTAGGCAGTCTCCCAACCAAGCACTAACCAGGCCAGACCCAACTTAGCTTCCGAGATCAGACGAGATCGGGCGATCTTCGGGTAGTATGGCCATAAGCCGAGAGGTAGTCCTCAGAATTAAATTTTTAAATGTGGCAAGCTGGTTGACAGGACCTTTCTGCAATGAGCTACACGTGTGTGATACAATAATCACTGCTCTTTTTCTCAGCCTATGTAACTCTTTGGACTTTTGCCCCACTGTTAGCACTGAAGTGCCTTGAGGCACATGGGTCACTGTTGGCGACACTGCAAATCTTGCTATAAATTTCAGACCGAGTCAAAACTAAACTTGTTTTGGGTGTAGAACAGCGTTTTGTTTGGACGAGCATAATGTAGCGTTTTGACAAGTGTGGCAAGTATCTATAGCCATTGTGACAAAAACAAAAGGGAAAAAGTGCGCCCTATACTGGGAGCATCGCTAAAAGCTTACAGCACCTGGTATTCCTAGGCAGTCTCCCATCCAAGTACTAACCAGGCCAGACCCAGCTTAGCTTCCGAGATCAGACGAGATCGGGCTATCTTCGGGTAGTATGGCCGTAAGCCGAGAGGCAGTCCTCAGAATTCAATTTTTAAATGTGGCAAGCTGGTTGACAGGACCTTTCTGCAATGAGCTACACGTGTGTGATACAATAATCACTGCTCTTTTTCTCAGCCTATGTAACTCTTTGGACTTTTGCCCCACTGTTAGCACTGAAGTGCCTTGAGGCACATGGGTCACTGTTGGCGACACTGCAAATCTTGCTATAAATTTCAGACCGAGTCAAAACTAAACAAACATGTTTTGGGTGGAGACCAGCGGTTTGTTTGGACGAGCATAATGTAGCGTTTTGACAAGTGTGGCAAGTATCTATAGCCATTGTGACAAAAACAAAAGGGAGAAAGTGCGCCCTATACTGGGAGCATCGCTAAAAGCCTACAGCACCTGGTATTCCTAGGCAGTCTCCCATCCAAGTACTAACCAGGCCAGACCCAGCTTAGCTTCCGAGATCAGACGAGATCGGGCGATCTTCGGGTAGTATGGCCGTAAGCCGAGAGGCAGTCCTCAGAATTCAATTTTTAAATGTGGCAAGCTGGTTGACAGGACCTTTCTGCAATGAGCTACACGTGTGTGATACAATAATCACTGCTCTTTTTCTCAGCCTATGTATCTCTTTGGACTTTTGCCCCACTGTTAGCACTGAAGTGCCTTGAGGCACATGGGTCACTGTTGGCGACACTGCAAATCTTGCTATAAATTTCAGACCGAGTCAAAACTAAACAAACATGTTTTGGGTGGAGACCAGCGGTTTGTTTGGATGAGCATAATGTAGCGTTTTGACAAGTGTGGCAAGTATCTCGAGCCATTGTGAAAAAAACAAAAGGGAGAAAGTGCGCCCTATACTGGTAGCATCGCTAAAAGCCTACAGCACCTGGTATTCCTAGGCAGTCTCCCAACCAAGTACTAACCAGGCCAGACCCAACTTAGCTTCCGAGATCAGACGAGATCGGGCGATCTTCGGGTAGTATGGCCGTAAGCCAAGAGGTAGTCCTCAGAATTCCATTTTTAAATGTGGCAAGCTGGTTGACAGGACCTTTCTGCAATGAGCTACACGTGTGTGATACAATAATCACTGCTCTTTTTCTCAGCCTATGTAACTCTTTGGACTTTTGCCCCACTGTTAGCACTGAAGTGCCTTGAGGCACATGGGTCACTGTTGGCGACACTGCAAATCTTGCTATAAATTTCAGACCGAGTCAAAACTAAACATGTTTTGGGTGGAGACCAGCGTTTTGTTTGGACGAGCATAATGTAGCGTTTTGACAAGTGTGGCAAGTATCTATAGCCATTGTGAGAAAAACAAAAGGGAGAAAGTGCGCCCTATACTGGGAGCATCGCTAAAAGCCTACGGCACTTGGTATTCCTAGGCAGTCTCCCAACCAAGTACTAACCAGGCCAGACCCAGCTTAGCTTCCGAGATCAGACGAGATCGGGGGATCTTCAGGTAGTATGGCCGTAAGCCGAGACGCAGTCCTCAGAATTCAATTTTTAAATGTGGCAAGCTGGTTGACAGGACCTTTCTGCAATGAGCTACACGTGTGTGATACAATAATCACTGCTCTTTTTCTCAGCCTATGTAACTCTTTGGACTCTTGGCCCACTGTTAGCACTGAAGTGCCTTGAGGCACATGGGTGACTTTTGGCGACACTGCATATCTTGCTATAAATTTCAGACCGATTCAAAACTAAACATGTTTTGGGTGGAGACCAGTGTTTTGTTTGGACGAGCATAAACATAGCGTTTTGACAAGTGTGGCAAGTATCTATAGCCATTGTGACAAAAACAAAAGGGAGAAAGTGCGCCCTATACTGGGAGCATCGCTAAAAGCTTACAGCACCTGGTATTCCTAGGCAGTCTCCCATCCAAGTACTAACCAGGCCAGACCCAGCTTAGCTTCCGAGATCAGACGAGATCGGGATATCTTCAGGTAGTATGGCCGTAAGCCGAGAGGCAGTCCTCAGAATTCAATTTTTAAATGTGGCAAGCTGGTTGACAGGACCTTTCTGCAATTAGCTACACGTGTGTGATACAATAATCACTGCTCTTTTTCTCAGCCTATGTAACTCTTTGGACTTTTGCCCCACTGTTAGCACTGAAGTGCCTTGAGGCACATGGGTCACTGTTGGCGACACTGCAAATCTTGCTATAAATTTCAGACCGAGTCAAAACTAAACAAACATGTTTTGGGTGGAGACCAGCGGTTTGTTTGGACGAGCATAATGTAGCGTTTTGACAAGTGTGGCAAGTATCTCTAGCCATTGTGAAAAAAACAAAAGGGAGAAAGTGCGCCCTATACTGGTAGCATCGCTAAAAGCCTACAGCACCTGGTATTCCTAGGCAGTCTCCCAACCAAGTACTAACCAGGCCAGACCCAACTTAGCTTCCGAGATCAGACGAGATCGGGCGATCTTCGGGTAGTATGGCCGTAAGCCGAGAGGTAGTCCTCAGAATTCAATTTTTAAATGTGGCAAGCTGGTTGACAGGACCTTTCTGCAATGAGCTACACGTGTGTGATACAATAATCACTGCTCTTTTTCTCAGCCTATGTAACTCTTTGGACTTTTGCCCCACTGTTAGCACTGAAGTGCCTTGAGGCACATGGGTCACTGTTGGCGACACTGCAAATCTTGCTATAAATTTCAGACCGAGTCAAAACTAAACAAACATGTTTTGGGTGGAGACCAGCGGTTTGTTTGGACGAGCATAATGTAGCGTTTTGACGAGTGTGGCAAGTATCTCTAGCCATTGTGAAAAAAACAAAAGGGAGAAAGTGCGCCCTATACTGGTAGCATCGCTAAAAGCCTACAGCACCTGGTATTCCTAGGCAGTCTCCCAACCAAGTACTAACCAGGCCAGACCCAACTTAGCTTCCGAGATCAGACGAGATCGGGCGATCTTCGGGTAGTATGGCCATAAGCCGAGAGGTAGTCCTCAGAATTAAATTTTTAAATGTGGCAAGCTGGTTGACAGGACCTTTCTGCAATGAGCTACACGTGTGTGATACAATAATCACTGCTCTTTTTCTCAGCCTATGTAACTCTTTGGACTTTTGCCCCACTGTTAGCACTGAAGTGCCTTGAGGCACATGGGTCACTGTTGGCGACACTGCAAATCTTGCTATAAATTTCAGACCGAGTCAAAACTAAACTTGTTTTGGGTGTAGAACAGCGTTTTGTTTGGACGAGCATAATGTAGCGTTTTGACAAGTGTGGCAAGTATCTATAGCCATTGTGACAAAAACAAAAGGGAAAAAGTGCGCCCTATACTGGGAGCATCGCTAAAAGCCTACAGCACCTGGTATTCCTAGGCAGTCTCCCATCCAAGTACTAACCAGGCCAGACCCAGCTTAGCTTCCGGGATCAGACGAGATCGGGCGATCTTCGGGTAGTATGGCCGTAAGCCGAGAGACAGTCCTCAGAATTCAACTTTTAAATGTGGCAAGCTGGTTGACAGGACCTTTCTGCAATGAGCTACACGTGTGTGATACAATAATCGCTGCTCTTTTTCTCAGCCTATGTAACTCTTTGGACTGTTGGCCCACTGTTAGCACTGAAGTGCCTTGAGGCACATGGGTGACTTTTGGCGACACTGCATATCTTGCTATAAATTTCAGACCGAGTCAAAACTAAACATGTTTTGGGTGGAGACCAGTGTTTTTTTTGGACGAGCATAAACGTAGCGTTTTGACAAGTGTGGCAAGTATCTATAGCGATTGTGACAAAAACAAAAGGGAGAAAGTGCGCCCTATACTGGGAGCATCGCTAAAAGCCTACAGCACCTGGTATTCCTAGGTAGTCTCCCATCCAAGTACTAACCAGGCCAGACCCAGCTTAGCTTCCGAGCGCAGACGAGATCGGGCGATCTTCGGGTAGTATGGCCGTAAGCCGAGAGGCAGTCCTCAGACTTCAATTTTTAAATGTGGCAAGCTGGTTGACAGGACCTTTCTACAATGAGCTACACGTGTGTGATACAATAATCACTACTCTTTTTCTCAGCCTATGTAACTCTTTGGACTTTTGCCCCACTGTTAGCACTGAAGTGCCTTGAGGCACATGGGTCACTGTTGGCGACACTGCAAATCTTGCTATAAATTTCAGACCGAGTCAAAACTAAACATGTTTTGGGTGGAGACCAGCGTTTTGTTTGGACGAGCATAATGTAGCGTTTTGACAAGTGTGGCAAGTATCTATAGCCATTGTGACAAAAACAAAAGGGAGAAAGTGCGCCCTATACTGGGAGCATCGCTAAAAGCTTACAGCACCTGGTATTCCTAGGCAGTCTCCCATCCAAGTACTAACCAGGCCAGACCCAGCTTAGCTTCCGAGATCAGACGAGATCGGGCTATCTTCGGGTAGTATGGCCGTAAGCCGAGAGGCAGTCCTCAGAATTCAATTTTTAAATGTGGCAAGCTGGTTGACAGGACCTTTCTGCAATGAGCTACACGTGTGTGATACAATAATCACTGCTCTTTTTCTCAGCCTATGTAACTCTTTGGACTTTTGCCCCACTGTTAGCACTGAAGTGCCTTGAGGCACATGGGTCACTGTTGGCGACACTGCAAATCTTGCTATAAATTTCAGACCGAGTCAAAACTAAACAAACATGTTTTGGGTGGAGACCAGCGGTTTGTTTGGACGAGCATAATGTAGCGTTTTGACAAGTGTGGCAAGTATCTATAGCCATTGTGACAAAAACAAAAGGGAGAAAGTGCGCCCTATACTGGGAGCATCGCTAAAAGCCTACAGCACCTGGTATTCCTAGGCAGTCTCCCATCCAAGTACTAACCAGGCCAGACCCAGCTTAGCTTCCGAGATCAGACGAGATCGGGCGATCTTCGGGTAGTATGGCCGTAAGCCGAGAGGCAGTCCTCAGAATTCAATTTTTAAATGTGGCAAGCTGGTTGACAGGACCTTTCTGCAATGAGCTACACGTGTGTGATACAATAATCACTGCTCTTTTTCTCAGCCTATGTATCTCTTTGGACTTTTGCCCCACTGTTAGCACTGAAGTGCCTTGAGGCACATGGGTCACTGTTGGCGACACTGCAAATCTTGCTATAAATTTCAGACCGAGTCAAAACTAAACAAACATGTTTTGGGTGGAGACCAGCGGTTTGTTTGGATGAGCATAATGTAGCGTTTTGACAAGTGTGGCAAGTATCTCGAGCCATTGTGAAAAAAACAAAAGGGAGAAAGTGCGCCCTATACTGGTAGCATCGCTAAAAGCCTACAGCACCTGGTATTCCTAGGCAGTCTCCCAACCAAGTACTAACCAGGCCGGACCCAGCTTAGCTTCCGAGATCAGACGAGATCGGGCGATCTTCAGGTAGTATGGCCGTAAGCCGAGACGCAGTCCTCAGAATTCAATTTTTAAATGTGGCAAGCTGGTTGACAGGACCTTTCTGCAATGAGCTACACGTGTGTGATACAATAATCACTGCTCTTTTTCTCAGCCTATGTAACTCTTTGGACTCTTGGCCCACTGTTAGCACTGAAGTGCCTTGAGGCACATGGGTCACTGTTGGCGACACTGCAAATCTTGCTATAAATTTCAGACCGAGTCAAAACTAAACAAACATGTTTTGGGTGGAGACCAGCGGTTTGTTTGGATGAGCATAATGTAGCGTTTTGACAAGTGTGGCAAGTATCTATAGCCATTTTGACAAAAACAAAAGCGAGAAAGTGCGCCTTATACTGGGAGCATCGCTAAATGCCTACAGCACCTGGTATTCCTAGGCAGTCTCCCATCCAAGTACTAACCAGGCCAGACCCAGCTTAGCTTCCGAGATCAGACGAGATCGGGCGATCTTCGGGTAGTATGGCCGTAAGCCGAGATGCCGTCCTCAGAATTCAATTTTTAAATGTGGCAAGCTGGTTGACAGGACCTTTCTGCAATGAGCTACACGTGTGTGATACAATAATCACTGCTCTTTTTCTCAGCCTATGTAACTCTTTGGACTTTTGCCCCACTGTTAGCACTGAAGTGCCTTGAGGCACATGGGTCACTGTTGGCGACACTGCAAATCTTGCTATAAATTTCAGACCGAGTCAAAACTAAACTTGTTTTGGGTGTAGAACAGCGTTTTGTTTGGACGAGCATAATGTAGCGTTTTGACAAGTGTGGCAAGTATCTATAGCCATTGTGACAAAAACAAAAGGGAAAAAGTGCGCCCTATACTGGGAGCATCGCTAAAAGCCTACAGCACCTGGTATTCCTAGGCAGTCTCCCATCCAAGTACTAACCAGGCCAGACCCAGCTTAGCTTCCGGGATCAGACGAGATCGGGCGATCTTCGGGTAGTATGGCCGTAAGCCGAGAGACAGTCCTCAGAATTCAACTTTTAAATGTGGCAAGCTGGTTGACAGGACCTTTCTGCAATGAGCTACACGTGTGTGATACAATAATCGCTGCTCTTTTTCTCAGTTTATGTAACTCTTTGGACTGTTGGCCCACTGTTAGCACTGAAGTGCCTTGAGGCACATGGGTGACTTTTGGCGACACCGCATATCTTGCTATAAATTTCAGACGGTGTCAAAACTAAACATGTTTTGGGTGGAGACCAGTGTTTTTTTTGGACGAGCATAAACGTAGCGTTTTGACAAGTGTGGCAAGTATCTATAGCGATTGTGACAAAAACAAAAGGGAGAAAGTGCGCCCTATACTGGGAGCATCGCTAAAAGCCTACAGCACCTGGTATTCCTAGGCAGTCTCCCATCCAAGTACTAACCAGGCCAGACCCAGCTTAGCTTCCGAGCGCAGACGAGATCGGGCGATCTTCGGGTAGTATGGCCGTAAGCCGAGACGCAGACCTCAGACTTCAATTTTTAAATGTGGCAAGCTGGTTGACAGGACCTTTCTACAATGAGCTACACGTGTGTGATACAATAATCACTACTCTTTTTCTCAGCCTATGTAACTCTTTGGACTTTTGCCCCACTGTTAGCACTGAAGTGCCTTGAGGCACATGGGTCACTGTTGGCGACACTGCAAATCTTGCTATAAATTTCAGACCGAGTCAAAACTAAACATGTTTTGGGTGGAGACCAGCGTTTTGTTTGGACGAGCATAATGTAGCGTTTTGACAAGTGTGGCAAGTATCTATAGCCATTGTGACAAAAACAAAAGGGAGAAAGTGCGCCCTATACTGGGAGCATCGCTAAAAGCTTACAGCACCTGGTATTCTTAGGCAGTCTCCCATCCAAGTACTAACCAGGCCAGACCCAGCTTAGCTTCCGAGATCAGACGAGATCGGGCTATCTTCGGGTAGTATGGCCGTAAGCCGAGAGGCAGTCCTCAGAATTCAATTTTTAAATGTGGCAAGCTGGTTGACAGGACCTTTCTGCAATGAGCTACACGTGTGTGATACAATAATCACTGCTCTTTTTCTCAGCCTATGTAACTCTTTGGACTTTTGCCCCACTGTTAGCACTGAAGTGCCTTGAGGCACATGGGTCACTGTTGGCGACACTGCAAATCTTGCTATAAATTTCAGACCGAGTCAAAACTAAACAAACATGTTTTGGGTGGAGACCAGCGGTTTGTTTGGACGAGCATAATGTAGCGTTTTGACAAGTGTGGCAAGTATCTATAGCCATTGTGACAAAAACAAAAGGGACAGAGTGCGCCCTATACTGGGAGCATCGCTAAAAGCCTACAGCACCTGGTATTCCTAGGCAGTCTCCCATCCAAGTACTAACCAGGCCAGACCCAGCTTAGCTTCCGAGATCAGACGAGATCGGGCGATCTTCGGGTAGTATGGCCGTAAGCCGAGAGGCAGTCCTCAGAATTCAATTTTTAAATGTGGCAAGCTGGTTGACAGGACCTTTCTGCAATGAGCTACACGTGTGTGATACAATAATCACTGCTCTTTTTCTCAGCCTATGTATCTCTTTGGACTTTTGCCCCACTGTTAGCACTGAAGTGCCTTGAGGCACATGGGTCACTGTTGGCGACACTGCAAATCTTGCTATAAATTTCAGACCGAGTCAAAACTAAACAAACATGTTTTGGGTGGAGACCAGCGGTTTGTTTGGATGAGCATAATGTAGCGTTTTGACAAGTGTGGCAAGTATCTCGAGCCATTGTGAAAAAAACAAAAGGGAGAAAGTGCGCCCTATACTGGTAGCATCGCTAAAAGCCTACAGCACCTGGTATTCCTAGGCAGTCTCCCAACCAAGTACTAACCAGGCCGGACCCAGCTTAGCTTCCGAGATAAGACGAGATCGGGCGATCTTCAGGTAGTATGGCCGTAAGCCGAGACGCAGTCCTCAGAATTCAATTTTTAAATGTGGCAAGCTGGTTGACAGGACCTTTCTGCAATGAGCTACACGTGTGTGATACAATAATCACTGCTCTTTTTCTCAGCCTATGTAACTCTTTGGACTCTTGGCCCACTGTTAGCACTGAAGTGCCTATAGGCACATGGGTGACTTTTGGCGACACTGCATATCTTGCTATAAATTTCAGACCGAGTCAAAATTAAACATGTTTTGGGTGGAGACCAGTGTTTTTTTTGGACGAGCATAAACGTAGCGTTTTGACAAGTTTGGCAAGTATCTATAGCCACTGTGACAAAAACAAAAGGGAGAAAGTGCGCCCTATACTGGGAGCATCGCTAAAAGCTTACAGCACCTGGTATTCCTAGGCAGTCTCCCATCCAAGTACTAACCAGGCCAGACCCAGCTTAGCTTCCGAGATCAGACGAGATCGGGATATCGTCAGGTAGTATGGCCGTAAGCCGAGAGGCAGTCCTCAGAATTCAATTTTTAAATGTGGCAAGCTGGTTGACAGGACCTTTCTGCAATTAGCTACACGTGTGTGATACAATAATCACTGCTCTTTTTCTCAGCCTATGTAACTCTTTGGACTTTTGCCCCACTGTTAGCACTGAAGTGCCTTGAGGCACATGGGTCACTGTTGGCGACACTGCAAATCTTGCTATAAATTTCAGACCGAGTCAAAACTAAACTTGTTTTGGGTGTAGAACAGCGTTTTGTTTGGACGAGCATAATGCAGCGTTTTGACAAGTGTGGCAAGTATCTATAGCCATTGTGACAAAAACAAAAGGGAAAAAGTGCGCCCTATACTGGGAGCATCGCTAAAAGCTTACAGCACCTGGTATTCCTAGGCAGTCTCCCATCCAAGTACTAACCAGGCCAGACCCAGCTTAGCTTCCGAGATCAGACGAGATCGGGCTATCTTCGGGTAGTATGGCCGTAAGCCGAGAGGCAGTCCTCAGAATTCAATTTTTAAATGTGGCAAGCTGGTTGACAGGACCTTTCTGCAATGAGCTACACGTGTGTGATACAATAATCACTGCTCTTTTTCTCAGCCTATGTAACTCTTTGGACTTTTGCCCCACTGTTAGCACTGAAGTGCCTTGAGGCACATGGGTCACTGTTGGCGACACTGCAAATCTTGCTATAAATTTCAGACCGAGTCAAAACTAAACAAACATGTTTTGGGTGGAGACCAGCGGTTTGTTTGGACGAGCATAATGTAGCGTTTTGACAAGTGTGGCAAGTATCTATAGCCATTGTGACAAAAACAAAAGGGAGAAAGTGCGCCCTATACTGGGAGCATCGCTAAAAGCCTACAGCACCTGGTATTCCTAGGCAGTCTCCCATCCAAGTACTAACCAGGCCAGACCCAGCTTAGCTTCCGAGATCAGACGAGATCGGGCGATCTTCGGGTAGTATGGCCGTAAGCCGAGAGGCAGTCCTCAGAATTCAATTTTTAAATGTGGCAAGCTGGTTGACAGGACCTTTCTGCAATGAGCTACACGTGTGTGATACAATAATCACTGCTCTTTTTCTCAGCCTATGTATCTCTTTGGACTTTTGCCCCACTGTTAGCACTGAAGTGCCTTGAGGCACATGGGTCACTGTTGGCGACACTGCAAATCTTGCTATAAATTTCAGACCGAGTCAAAACTAAACAAACATGTTTTGGGTGGAGACCAGCGGTTTGTTTGGATGAGCATAATGTAGCGTTTTGACAAGTGTGGCAAGTATCTCGAGCCATTGTGAAAAAAACAAAAGGGAGAAAGTGCGCCCTATACTGGTAGCATCGCTAAAAGCCTACAGCACCTGGTATTCCTAGGCAGTCTCCCAACCAAGTACTAACCAGGCCAGACCCAACTTAGCTTCCGAGATCAGACGAGATCGGGCGATCTTCGGGTAGTATGGCCGTAAGCCAAGAGGTAGTCCTCAGAATTCAATTTTTAAATGTGGCAAGCTGGTTGACAGGACCTTTCTGCAATGAGCTACACGTGTGTGATACAATAATCACTGCTCTTTTTCTCAGCCTATGTAACTCTTTGGACTTTTGCCCCACTGTTAGCACTGAAGTGCCTTGAGGCACATGGGTCACTGTTGGCGACACTGCAAATCTTGCTATAAATTTCAGACCGAGTCAAAACTGAACATGTTTTGGGTGGAGACCAGCGTTTTGTTTGGACGAGCATAATGTAGCGTTTTGACAAGTGTGGCAAGTATCTATAGCCATTGTGAGAAAAACAAAAGGGAGAAAGTGCGCCCTATACTGGGAGCATCGCTAAAAGCCTACGGCACTTGGTATTCCTAGGCAGTCTCCCAACCAAGTACTAACCAGGCCAGACCCAGCTTAGCTTCCGAGATCAGACGAGATCGGGGGATCTTCAGGTAGTATGGCCGTAAGCCGAGACGCAGTCCTCAGAATTCAATTTTTAAATGTGGCAAGCTGGTTGACAGGACCTTTCTGCAATGAGCTACACGTGTGTGATACAATAATCACTGCTCTTTTTCTCAGCCTATGTAACTCTTTGGACTCTTGGCCCACTGTTAGCACTGAAGTGCCTTGAGGCACATGGGTGACTTTTGGCGACACTGCATATCTTGCTATAAATTTCAGACCGATTCAAAACTAAACATGTTTTGGGTGGAGACCAGTGTTTTGTTTGGACGAGCATAAACATAGCGTTTTGACAAGTGTGGCAAGTATCTATAGCCATTGTGACAAAAACAAAAGGGAGAAAGTGCGCCCTATACTGGGAGCATCGCTAAAAGCTTACAGCACCTGGTATTCCTAGGCAGTCTCCCATCCAAGTACTAACCAGGCCAGACCCAGCTTAGCTTCCGAGATCAGACGAGATCGGGATATCTTCAGGTAGTATGGCCGTAAGCCGAGAGGCAGTCCTCAGAATTCAATTTTTAAATGTGGCAAGCTGGTTGACAGGACCTTTCTGCAATTAGCTACACGTGTGTGATACAATAATCACTGCTCTTTTTCTCAGCCTATGTAACTCTTTGGACTTTTGCCCCACTGTTAGCACTGAAGTGCCTTGAGGCACATGGGTCACTGTTGGCGACACTGCAAATCTTGCTATAAATTTCAGACCGAGTCAAAACTAAACATGTTTTGGGTGGAGACCAGCCTTTTGTTTTGACGAGCATAATGTAGCGTTTTGACAAGTGTGGCAAGTATCTATAGCCATTGTGACAAAAACAAAAGGGAGAAAGTGCGCCCTATACTGGGAGCATCGCTAAAAGCCTACAGCACCTGGTATTCCTAGGCAGTCTCCCATCCAAGTACTAACCAGGCCAGACCCAGCTTAGCTTCCGAGATCAGACGAGATCGGGCGATCTTCGGGTAGTATGGCCGTAAGCCGAGAGGCAGTCCTCAGAATTCAATTTTTAAATGTGGCAAGCTGGTTGACAGGACCTTTCTGCAATGAGCTACACGTGTGTGATACAATAATCACTGCTCTTTTTCTCAGCCTATGTATCTCTTTGGACTTTTGCCCCACTGTTAGCACTGAAGTGCCTTGAGGCACATGGGTCACTGTTGGCGACACTGCAAATCTTGCTATAAATTTCAGACCGAGTCAAAACTAAACAAACATGTTTTGGGTGGAGACCAGCGGTTTGTTTGGACGAGCATAATGTAGCGTTTTGACAAGTGTGGCAAGTATCTATAGCCATTGTGACAAAAACAAAAGGGAAAAAGTGCGCCCTATACTGGGAGCATCGCTAAAAGCCTACAGCACCTGGTATTCCTAGGCAGTCTCCCATCCAAGTACTAACCAGTCCAGACCCAGCTTAGCTTCCGGGATCAGACGAGATCGGGCGATCTTCGGGTAGTATGGCCGTAAGCCGAGAGACAGTCCTCAGAATTCAACTTTTAAATGTGGCAAGCTGGTTGACAGGACCTTTCTGCAATGAGCTACACGTGTGTGATACAATAATCGCTGCTCTTTTTCTCAGCCTATGTAACTCTTTGGACTGTTGGCCCACTGTTAGCACTGAAGTGCCTTGAGGCACATGGCTGACTTTTGGCGACACTGCATATCTTGCTATAAATTTCAGACCGAGTCAAAACTAAACATGTTTTGGGTGGAGACCAGTGTTTTTTTTGGACGAGCATAAACGTAGCGTTTTGACAAGTGTGGCAAGTATCTATAGCGATTGTGACAAAAACAAAAGGGAGAAAGTGCGCCCTATACTGGGAGCATCGCTAAAAGCCTACAGCACCTGGTATTCCTAGGCAGTCTCCCATCCAAGTACTAACCAGGCCAGACCCAGCTTAGCTTCCGAGCGCAGACGAGATCGGGCGATCTTCGGGTAGTATGGCCGTAAGCCGAGACGTAGACCTCAGACTTCAATTTTTAAATGTGGCAAGCTGGTTGACAGGACCTTTCTACAATGAGCTACACGTGTGTGATACAATAATCACTACTCTTTTTCTCAGCCTATGTAACGCTTTGGACTTTTGCCCCACTGTTAGCACTGAAGTGCCTTGAGGCACATGGGTCACTGTTGGCGACACTGCAAATCTTGCTATAAATTTCAGACCGAGTCAAAACTAAACATGTTTTGGGTGGAGACCAGCGTTTTGTTTGGACGAGCATAATGTAGCGTTTTGACAAGTGTGGCAAGTATCTATAGCCATTGTGACAAAAACAAAAGGGAGAAAGTGCGCCCTATACTGGGAGCATCGCTAAAAGCTTACAGCACCTGGTATTCCTAGGCAGTCTCCCATCCAAGTACTAACCAGGCCAGACCCAGCTTAGCTTCCGAGATCAGACGAGATCGGGCTATCTTCGGGTAGTATGGCCGTAAGCCGAGAGGCAGTCCTCAGAATTCAATTTTTAAATGTGGCAAGCTGGTTGACAGGACCTTTCTGCAATGAGCTACACGTGTGTGATACAATAATCACTGCTCTTTTTCTCAGCCTATGTAACTCTTTGGACTTTTGCCCCACTGTTAGCACTGAAGTGCCTTGAGGCACATGGGTCACTGTTGGCGACACTGCAAATCTTGCTATAAATTTCAGACCGAGTCAAAACTAAACAAACATGTTTTGGGTGGAGACCAGCGGTTTGTTTGGACGAGCATAATGTAGCGTTTTGACAAGTGTGGCAAGTATCTATAGCCATTGTGACAAAAACAAAAGGGACAGAGTGCGCCCTATACTGGGAGCATCGCTAAAAGCCTACAGCACCTGGTATTCCTAGGCAGTCTCCCATCCAAGTACTAACCAGGCCAGACCCAGCTTAGCTTCCGAGATCAGACGAGATCGGGCGATCTTCGGGTAGTATGGCCGTAAGCCGAGAGGCAGTCCTCAGAATTCAATTTTTAAATGTGGCAAGCTGGTTGACAGGACCTTTCTGCAATGAGCTACACGTGTGTGATACAATAATCACTGCTCTTTTTCTCAGCCTATGTATCTCTTTGGACTTTTGCCCCACTGTTAGCACTGAAGTGCCTTGAGGCACATGGGTCACTGTTGGCGACACTGCAAATCTTGCTATAAATTTCAGACCGAGTCAAAACTAAACAAACATGTTTTGGGTGGAGACCAGCGGTTTGTTTGGATGAGCATAATGTAGCGTTTTGACAAGTGTGGCAAGTATCTCGAGCCATTGTGAAAAAAACAAAAGGGAGAAAGTGCGCCCTATACTGGTAGCATCGCTAAAAGCCTACAGCACCTGGTATTCCTAGGCAGTCTCCCAACCAAGTACTAACCAGGCCGGACCCAGCTTAGCTTCCGAGATCAGACGAGATCGGGCGATCTTCAGGTAGTATGGCCGTAAGCCGAGACGCAGTCCTCAGAATTCAATTTTTAAATGTGGCAAGCTGGTTGACAGGACCATTCTGCAATGAGCTACACGTGTGTGATACAATAATCACTGCTCTTTTTCTCAGCCTATGTAACTCTTTGGACTCTTGGCCCACTGTTAGCACTGAAGTGCCTATAGGCACATGGGTGACTTTTGGCGACACTGCATATCTTGCTATAAATTTCAGACCGAGTCAAAATTAAACATGTTTTGGGTGGAGACCAGTGTTTTTTTTGGACGAGCATAAACGTAGCGTTTTGACAAGTTTGGCAAGTATCTATAGCCATTGTGACAAAAACAAAAGGGAGAAAGTGCGCCCTATACTGGGAGCATCGCTAAAAGCCTACAGCACCTGGTATTCCTAGGCAGTCTCCCATCCAAGTACTAACCAGGCCAGACCCAGCTTAGCTTCCGAGCTCAGACGAGATCGGGCGATCTTCGGGTAGTATGGCCGTAAGCCGAGACGCAGGCCTCAGACTTCAATTTTTAAATGTGGCAAGCTGGTTGACAGGACCTTTCTACATTGAGCTACACGTGTGTGATACAATAATCACTACTCTTTTTCTCAGCCTATGTAACTCTTTGGACTTTTGCCCCACTGTTAGCACTGAAGTGCCTTGAGGCACATGGGTCACTGTTGGCGACACTGCAAATCTTGCTATAAATTTCCGACCGAGTCAAAACTAAAAATGTTTTGGGTGGAGACCAGCGTTTTGTTTGGACGAGCATAATGTAGCGTTTTGACAAGTGTGGCAAGTATCTATAGCCATTGTGACAAAAACAAAAGGGAGAAAGTGCGCCCTATACTGGGAGCATCGCTAAAAGCCTACAGCACCTGGTATTCCTAGGCAGTCTCCCATCCAAGTACTAACCAGGCCAGACCCAGCTTAGCTTCCGAGATCAGACAAGATCAGGCGATCTTCGGGTAGTATGGCCGTAAGCCGAGTGGGAGTCCTCAGAATTCAATTTTTAAATGTGGCAAGCTGGTTGACAGGACCTTTCTGCAATGAGCTACACGTGTGTGATACAATAATCACTGCTCTTTTTCTCAGCCTATGTAACTCTTTGGACTTTTGCCCCACTGTTAGCACTGAAGTGCCTTGAGGCACATGGGTCACTGTTGGCGACACTGCAAATCTTGCTATAAATTTCAGACCGAATCAAAACTAAACATTTTTTGGGTGGAGACCAGTGTTTTGTTTGGACAAGCATAAACGTAGCGTTTTGACAAGTGTGGCAAGTATCTATAGCCATTGTGACAAAAACAAAAGGGAGAAAGTGCGCCCTATACTGGGAGCATCGCTAAAAGCCTACAGCACCTGGTATTCCTAGGCAGTCTCCCATCCAAGTACTAACCAGGCCAGACCCAGCTTAGCTTCCGAGCTCAGACGAGATCGGGCGATCTCCGGGTAGTATGGCCGTAAGCCGAGACGCAGTCCTCAGACTTCAATTTTTAAATGTGGGAAGCTGGTTGACAGGACCTTTCTGCAATGAGCTACACGTGTGTGATACAATAATCACTACTCTTTTTCTCAGCCTATGTAACTCTTTGGACTTTTGCCCCACTGTTAGCACTGAAGTGCCTTGAGGCACATGGGTCACTGTTGGCGACACTGCAAATCTTGCTATAAATTTCAGACCGAGTCAAAACTAAACATGTTTTGGGTGGAGACCAGCGTTTTGTTTGGACGAGCATAATGTAGCGTTTTGACAAGTGTGGCAAGTATCTATAGCCATGTTGACAAAAACAAAAGGGAGAAAGTGCGCCCTATACTGGGAGCATCGCTAAAACCTTACAGCACCTGGTATTCCTAGGCAGTCTCCCATCCAAGTACTAACCAGGCCAGACCCAGCTTAGCTTCCGAGATCAGACGAGATCGGGCGATCTTCGGGTAGTATGGCCGTAAGCCGAGAGGCAGTCCTCAGAATTCAATTTTTAAATGTGGCAAGTTGGTTGACAGGACCTTTCTGCAATGAGCTACACGTGTGTGATTCAATAATCACTGCTCTTTTTCTCAGCCTATGTATCTCTTTGGACTTTTGCCCCACTGTTAGCACTGAAGTGCCTTGAGGCACATGGGTCACTGTTGGCGACACTGCAAATCTTGCTATAAATTTCAGACCGAGTCAAAACTAAACAAACATGTTTTGGGTGGAGACCAGCGGTTTGTTTGGACGAGCATAATTTAGCGTTTTGACAAGTGTGGCAAGTATCTATAGCCATTTTGACAAAAACAAAAGCGAGAAAGTGCGCCTTATACTGGGAGCATCGCTAAATGCCTACAGCACCTGGTATTCCTAGGCAGTCTCCCATCCAAGTACTAACCAGGCCAGACCCAGCTTAGCTTCCGAGATCAGACGAGATCGGGCGATCTTCGGGTAGTATGGCCGTAAGCCGAGATGCCGTCCTCAGAATTCAATTTTTAAATGTGGCAAGCTGGTTGACAGGACCTTTCTGCAATGAGCTACACGTGTGTGATACAATAATCACTGCTCTTTTTCTCAGCCTATGTAACTCTTTGGACTTTTGCCCCACTGTTAGCACTGAAGTGCCTTGAGGCACATGGGTCACTGTTGGCGACACTGCAAATCTTGCTATAAATTTCAGACCGAGTCAAAACTAAACAAACATGTTTTGGGTGGAGACCAGCGGTTTGTTTGGGCGAGCATAATGTTGCGTTTTGACAAGTGTGGCAAGTATCTATAGCCATTGTGAAAAAAACAAAAGGGAGAAAGTGCGCCCTATACTGGGAGCATCGCTAAAAGTCTACAGCACCTGGTATTCCTAGGCAGTCTCCCAACCCAGTACTAACCAGGCCAGACCCAGCTTAGCTTCCGAGATCAAACGAGATCGGGCGATCTTCGGGTAGTATGGCCGTAAGCCGAGAGGCTGTCCTCAGAATTAAATTTTTAAATGTGGCAAGCTGGTTGACAGGACCTTTCTGCAATGAGCTACACGTGTGTGATACAATAATCACTGCTCTTTTTCTCAGCCTATGTAACTCTTTGGACTTTTGCCCCAATGTTAGCACTGAAGTGCCTTGAGGCACATGGGTCACTGTTGGCAACACTGCAAATCTTGCTATAAATTTCAGACCGAGTCAAAACTAAACAAACATGTTTTGGGTGGAGACCAGCGGTTTGTTTGGACGAGCATAATGCAGCGTTTTGACAAGTTTGGCAAGTATCAATAGCCATTGTGACAAAAACAAAAGGGAGAAAGTGCGCCCTATACTGGGAGCATCGCTAAAAGCCTACAGCACCTGGTATTCCTAGGCAGTCTCCCAACCAAGTACTAACCAGGCCAGACCCAGCTTAGCTTCCGAGATCAGACGAGATCGGGCGATCTTCGGGTAGTATGGCCGTAAGCCGAGAGGCAGTCCTCAGAATCCAATTTTTAAATGTGGCAAGCTGGTTGACAGGAACTTTCTGCAATGAGCTACACGTGTGTGATACAATAATCACTGCTCTTTTTCTCAGCCTATGTAACTCTTTGGACTTTTGCCCCACTGTTAGCACTGAAGTGCCTTGAGGCACATGGGTCACAGTTGGCGACACTGCAAATCTTGCTATAAATTTCAGACCGAGTCAAAACTAAACATGTTTTGGGTGGAGACCAGCGTTTTGTTTGGACGAGCATAATGTAGCGTTTTGACAAGTGTGGCAAGTATCAATAGCCATTGTGACAAAAACAAAAGGGAGAAAGTGCGCCCTATACTGGGAGCATCGCTAAAAGCCTACAGCACCTGGTATTCCTAGGCAGTCTCCCATCCAAGTACTAACCAGGCCAGACCCAGCTTAGCTTCCGAGATCAGACGAGATCGGGCGATCTTCGGGTAGTATGGCCGTAAGCCGAGAGGCAGTCCTCAGAATCCAATTTTTAAATGTGGCAAGCTGGTTGACAGGAACTTTCTGCAATGAGCTACACGTGTGTGATACAATAATCACTGCTCTTTTTCTCAGCCTATGTAACTCTTTGGACTTTTGCCCCACTGTTAGCACTGAAGTGCCTTGAGGCACATGGGTCACTGTTGGCGACACTGCAAATCTTGCTATAAATTTCAGACCGAGTCAAAACTAAACATGTTTTGGGTGGAGACCAGCGTTTTGTTTGGACGAGCATCATGTAGCCTTTTGACAAGTGTGGCAAGTATCTATAGCCATTGTGACAAAAACAAAAGGGAGAAAGTGCGCCCTATACTGGGAGCATCGCTAAAAGCCTACAGCACCTGGTATTCCTAGGCAGTCTCCCATCCAAGTACTAACCAGCCCAGACCCAGCTTAGCTTCCGAGATCAGACGAGATCGGGCGATCTTCGGGTAGTATGGCCGTAAGCCGAGATGCCGTCCTCAGAATTCAAATTTTAAATGTGGCAAGCTGGATGACAGGACCTTTCTGCAATGAGCTACACGTGTGTGATACAATAATCACTGCCCTTTTTCTCAGCCTATGTAACTCTTTGGACTTTTGCCCCACTGTTAGCACTGAAGTGCCTTGAGGCACATGGGTCACTGTTGGCGACACTGCAAATCTTGCTATAAATTTCAGACCGAGTCAAAACTAAACAAACATGTTTTGGGTGGAGACCAGCGGTTTGTTTGGACGAGCATAATGCAGCGTTTTGACAAGTTTGGCAAGTATCAATAGCCATTGTGACAAAAACAAAAGGGAGAAAGTGCGCCCTATACTGGGAGCATCGCTAAAAGCCTACAGCACCTGGTATTCCTAGGCAGTCTCCCAACCAAGTACTAACCAGGCCAGACCCAGCTTAGCTTCCGAGATCAGACGAGATCGGGCGATCTTCGGGTAGTATGGCCGTAAGCCGAGAGGCAGTCCTCAGAATCCAATTTTTAAATGTGGCAAGCTGGTTGAAAGGAACTTTCTGCAATGAGCTACACGTGTGTGATACAATAATCACTGCTCTTTTTCTCAGCCTATGTAACTATTTGGACTTTTGCCCCACTGTTAGCACTGAAGTGCCTTGAGGCACATGGGTCACTGTTGGCGACACTGCAAATCTTGCTATAAATTTCAGACCGAGTCAAAACTAAACATGTTTTGGGTGGAGACCAGCGTTTTGTTTGGACGAGCATAATGTAGCGTTTTGACAAGTGTGGCAAGTATCAATAGCCATTGTGACAAAAACAAAAGGGAGAAAGTGCGCCCTATACTGGGAGCATCGCTAAAAGCCTACAGCACCTGGTATTCCTAGGCAGTCTCCCAACCAAGTACTAACCAGGCCAGACCCAGCTTAGCTTCCGAGATCAGACGAGATCGGGCGATCTTCGGGTAGTATGGCCGTAAGCCGAGATGCCGTCCTCAGAATTCAATTTTTAAATGTGGCAAGCTGGTTGACAGGACCTTTCTGCAATGAGCTACACGTGTGTGATACAATAATCACTGCTCTTTTTCTCAGCCTATGTAACTCTTTGGACTTTTGCCCCACTGTTAGCACTGAAGTGCCTTGAGGCACATGGGTCACTGTTGGCGACACTGCAAATCTTGCTATAAATTTCAGACCGAGTCAAAACTAAACTTGTTTTGGGTGGAGACCAGCGTTTTGTTTGGACGAGCATAATGTAGCGTTTTGACAAGTGTGGCAAGTATCTATAGCCATTGTGACAAAAACAAAAGGGAGAAAGTGCGCCCTATACTGGGAGCATCGCTAAAAGCCTACAGCACCTGGTATTCCTAGGCAGTCTCCCATCCAAGTACTAACCAGGCCAGACCCAGCTTAGCTTCCGAGATCAGACGAGATCGGGCGATCTTCGGGTAGTATGGCCGTAAGCCGAAAGGCAGTCCTCAGAATTCAATTTTTAAATGTGGCAAGCTGGTTGACAGGAACTTTCTGCAATGAGCTACACGTGTGTGATACAATAATCACTGCTCTTTTTCTCAGCCTATGTAACTCTTTGGACTTTTGCCCCACTGTTAGCACTGAAGTGCCTTGAGGCACATGGGTCACTGTTGGCGACACTGCAAATCTTGCTATAAATTTCAGACCGAGTCAAAACTAAACATGTTTTGGGTGGAGACCAGCGTTTTGTTTGGACGAGCATCATGTAGCGTTTTGACAAGTGTGGCAAGTATCTATAGCCATTGTGACAAAAACAAAAGGGAGAAAGTGCGCCCTATACTGGGAGCATCGCTAAAAGCCTACAGCACCTGGTATTCCTAGGCAGTCTCCCATCCAAGTACTAACCAGCCCAGACCCAGCTTAGCTTCCGAGATCAGACGAGATCGGGCGATCTTCGGGTAGTATGGCCGTAAGCCGAGATGCCGTCCTCAGAATTCAATTTTTAAATGTGGCAAGCTGGATGACAGGACCTTTCTGCAATGAGCTACACGTGTGTGATACAATAATCACTGCTCTTTTTCTCAGCCTATGTAACTCTTCGGACTTTTGCCCCACTGTTAGCACTGAAGTGCCTTGAGGCACATGGGTCACTGTTGGCGACACTGCAAATCTTGCTATAAATTTCAGACCGAGTCAAAACTAAACAAACATGTTTTGGGTGGAGACCAGCGGTTTGTTTGGGCGAGCATAATGTAGCGTTTTGACAAGTGTGGCAAGTATCTATAGCCATTGTGAAAAAAACAAAAGGGAGAAAGTGCGCCCTATACTGGGAGCATCGCTAAAAGCCTACAGCACCTGGTATTCCTAGGCAGTCTCCCAACCCAGTACTAACCAGGCCAGACCCAGCTTAGCTTCCGAGATCAAACGAGATCGGGCGATCTTCGGGTAGTATGGCCGTAAGCCGAGAGGCTGTCCTCAGAATTAAATTTTTAAATGTGGCAAGCTGGTTGACAGGACCTTTCTGCAATGAGCTACACGTGTGTGATAAAATAATCACTGCTCTTTTTCTCAGCTTATGTAACTCTTTGGACTTTTGCCCCACTGTTAGCACTGAAGTGCCTTGAGGCACATGGGTCACTGTTGGCGACACTGCAAATCTTGCTATAAATTTCAGACCGAGTCAAAACTAAACTTGTTTTGGGTGGAGACCAGCGTTTTGTTTGGACGAGCATAATGTAGCGTTTTGACAAGTGTGGCAAGTATCTATAGCCATTGTGACAAAAACAAAAGGGAGAAAGTGCGCCCTATACTGGGAGCATCGCTAAAAGCCTACAGCACCTGGTATTCCTAGGCAGTCTCCCATCCAAGTACTAACCAGGCCAGACCCAGCTTAGCTTCCGAGATCAGACGAGATCGGGCGATCTTCGGGTAGTATGGCCGTAAGCCGAAAGGCAGTCCTCAGAATTCAATTTTTAAATGTGGCAAGCTGGTTGACAGGAACTTTCTGCAATGAGCTACACGTGTGTGATACAATAATCACTGCTCTTTTTCTCAGCCTATGTAACTCTTTGGACTTTTGCCCCACTGTTAGCACTGAAGTGCCTTGAGGCACATGGGTCACTGTTGGCGACACTGCAAATCTTGCTATAAATTTCAGACCGAGTCAAAACTAAAAATGTTTTGGGTGGAGACCAGCGTTTTGTTTGGACGAGCATCATGTAGCGTTTTGACAAGTGTGGCAAGTATCTATAGCCATTGTGACAAAAACAAAAGGGAGAAAGTGCGCCCTATACTGGGAGCATCGCTAAAAGCCTACAGCACCTGGTATTCCTAGGCAGTCTCCCATCCAAGTACTAACCAGGCCAGACCCAGCTTAGCTTCCGAGATCAAACGAGATCGGGCGATCTTCGGGTAGTATGGCCGTAAGCCGAGATGCCGTCCTCAGAATTCAATTTTTAAATGTGGCAAGCTGGTTGACAGGACCTTTCTGCAATGAGCTACACGTGTGTGATACAATAATCACTGCTCTTTTTCTCAGCCTATGTAACTCTTTGGACTTTTGCCCCACTGTTAGCACAGAAGTGCCTTGAGGCACAGGGGTCACTGTTGGCGACACTGCAAATCTTGCTATAAATTTCAGACCGAGTCAAAACTAAACAAACATGTTTTGGGTGGAGACCAGCGGTTTGTTTGGGCGAGCATAATGTAGCGTTTTGACAAGTGTGGCAAGTATCTATAGCCATTGTGAAAAAAACAAAAGGGAGAAAGTGCGCCCTATACTGGGAGCATCGCTAAAAGCCTACAGCACCTGGTATTCCTAGGCAGTCTCCCATCCAAGTACTAACCAGGCCAGCCCCAGCTTAGCTTCCGAGCTCAGACGAGATCGGGCGATCTTCGGGTAGTATGGCCGTAAGCCGAAAGGCAGTCCTCAGAATTCAATTTTTAAATGTGGCAAGCTGGTTGACAGGAACTTTCTGCAATGAGCTACACGTGTGTGATACAATAATCACTGCTCTTTTTCTCAGCCTATGTAACTCTTTGGACTTTTGCCCCACTGTTAGCACTGAAGTGCCTTGAGGCACATGGGTCACTGTTGGCGACACTGCAAATCTTGCTATAAATTTCAGACCGAGTCAAAACTAAACATGTTTTGGGTGGAGACCAGCGTTTTGTTTGGACGAGCATCATGTAGCGTTTTGACAAGTGTGGCAAGTATCTATAGCCATTGTGACAAAAACAAAAGGGAGAAAGTGCGCCCTATACTGGGAGCATCGCTAAAAGCCTACAGCACCTGGTATTCCTAGGCAGTCTCCCATCCAAGTACTAACCAGCCCAGACCCAGCTTAGCTTCCGAGATCAGACGAGATCGGGCGATCTTCGGGTAGTATGGCCGTAAGCCGAGATGCCGTCCTCAGAATTCAATTTTTAAATGTGGCAAGCTGGATGACAGGACCTTTCTGCAATGAGCTACACGTGTGTGATACAATAATCACTGCTCTTTTTCTCAGCCTATGTAACTCTTCGGACTTTTGCCCCACTGTTAGCACTGAAGTGCCTTGAGGCACATGGGTCACTGTTGGCGACACTGCAAATCTTGCTATAAATTTCAGACCGAGTCAAAACTAAACAAACATGTTTTGGGTGGAGACCAGCGGTTTGTTTGGGCGAGCATAATGTAGCGTTTTGACAAGTGTGGCAAGTATCTATAGCCATTGTGAAAAAAACAAAAGGGAGAAAGTGCGCCCTATACTGGGAGCATCGCTAAAAGCCTACAGCACCTGGTATTCCTAGGCAGTCTCCCAACCCAGTACTAACCAGGCCAGACCCAGCTTAGCTTCCGAGATCAAACGAGATCGGGCGATCTTCGGGTAGTATGGCCGTAAGCCGAGAGGCTGTCCTCAGAATTAAATTTTTAAATGTGGCAAGCTGGTTGACAGGACCTTTCTGCAATGAGCTACACGTGTGTGATAAAATAATCACTGCTCTTTTTCTCAGCTTATGTAACTCTTTGGACTTTTGCCCCACTGTTAGCACTGAAGTGCCTTGAGGCACATGGGTCACTGTTGGCGACACTGCAAATCTTGCTATAAATTTCAGACCGAGTCAAAACTAAACTTGTTTTGGGTGGAGACCAGCGTTTTGTTTGGACGAGCATAATGTAGCGTTTTGACAAGTGTGGCAAGTATCTATAGCCATTGTGACAAAAACAAAAGGGAGAAAGTGCGCCCTATACTGGGAGCATCGCTAAAAGCCTACAGCACCTGGTATTCCTAGGCAGTCTCCCATCCAAGTACTAACCAGGCCAGACCCAGCTTAGCTTCCGAGATCAGACGAGATCGGGCGATCTTCGGGTAGTATGGCCGTAAGCCGAAAGGCAGTCCTCAGAATTCAATTTTTAAATGTGGCAAGCTGGTTGACAGGAACTTTCTGCAATGAGCTACACGTGTGTGATACAATAATCACTGCTCTTTTTCTCAGCCTATGTAACTCTTTGGACTTTTGCCCCACTGTTAGCACTGAAGTGCCTTGAGGCACATGGGTCACTGTTGGCGACACTGCAAATCTTGCTATAAATTTCAGACCGAGTCAAAACTAAAAATGTTTTGGGTGGAGACCAGCGTTTTGTTTGGACGAGCATCATGTAGCGTTTTGACAAGTGTGGCAAGTATCTATAGCCATTGTGACAAAAACAAAAGGGAGAAAGTGCGCCCTATACTGGGAGCATCGCTAAAAGCCTACAGCACCTGGTATTCCTAGGCAGTCTCCCATCCAAGTACTAACCAGGCCAGACCCAGCTTAGCTTCCGAGATCAAACGAGATCGGGCGATCTTCGGGTAGTATGGCCGTAAGCCGAGATGCCGTCCTCAGAATTCAATTTTTAAATGTGGCAAGCTGGTTGACAGGACCTTTCTGCAATGAGCTACACGTGTGTGATACAATAATCACTGCTCTTTTTCTCAGCCTATGTAACTCTTTGGACTTTTGCCCCACTGTTAGCACAGAAGTGCCTTGAGGCACAGGGGTCACTGTTGGCGACACTGCAAATCTTGCTATAAATTTCAGACCGAGTCAAAACTAAACAAACATGTTTTGGGTGGAGACCAGCGGTTTGTTTGGGCGAGCATAATGTAGCGTTTTGACAAGTGTGGCAAGTATCTATAGCCATTGTGAAAAAAACAAAAGGGAGAAAGTGCGCCCTATACTGGGAGCATCGCTAAAAGCCTACAGCACCTGGTATTCCTAGGCAGTCTCCCATCCAAGTACTAACCAGGCCAGCCCCAGCTTAGCTTCCGAGCTCAGACGAGATCGGGCGATCTTCGGGTAGTATGGCCGTAAGCCGAGACGCAGTCCTCAGACTTCAATTTTTAAATGTGGCAAGCTGGTTGACAGGACCTTTCTACAATGAGCTACACGTGTGTGATACAATAATCACTACTCTTTTTCTCAGCCTATGTAACTCTTTGGACTTTTGCCCCACTGTTAGCACTGAAGTGCCTTGAGGCACATGGGTCACTGTTGGCGACACTGCAAATCTTGCTATAAATTTCAGACCGAGTCAAAACTAAAAATGTTTTGGGTGGAGACCAGCGTTTTGTTTGGACGAGCATCATGTAGCGTTTTGACAAGTGTGGCAAGTATCTATAGCCATTGTGACAAAAACAAAAGGGAGAAAGTGCGCCCTATACTGGGAGCATCGCTAAAAGCCTACAGCACCTGGTATTCCTAGGCAGTCTCCCATCCAAGTACTAACCAGGCCAGACCCAGCTTAGCTTCCGAGATCAAACGAGATCGGGCGATCTTCGGGTAGTATGGCCGTAAGCCGAGATGCCGTCCTCAGAATTCAATTTTTAAATGTGGCAAGCTGGTTGACAGGACCTTTCTGCAATGAGCTACACGTGTGTGATACAATAATCACTGCTCTTTTTCTCAGCCTATGTAACTCTTTGGACTTTTGCCCCACTGTTAGCACAGAAGTGCCTTGAGGCACAGGGGTCACTGTTGGCGACACTGCAAATCTTGCTATAAATTTCAGACCGAGTCAAAACTAAACAAACATGTTTTGGGTGGAGACCAGCGGTTTGTTTGGGCGAGCATAATGTAGCGTTTTGACAAGTGTGGCAAGTATCTATAGCCATTGTGAAAAAAACAAAAGGGAGAAAGTGCGCCCTATACTGGGAGCATCGCTAAAAGCCTACAGCACCTGGTATTCCTAGGCAGTCTCCCAACCCAGTACTAACCAGGCCAGACCCAGCTTAGCTTCCGAGATCAAACGAGATCGGGCGATCTTCGGGTAGTATGGCCGTAAGCCGAGAGGCTGTCCTCAGAATTACATTTTTAAATGTGGCAAGCTGGTTGACAGGACCTTTCTGCAATGAGCTACACGTGTGTGATAAAATAATCACTGCTCTTTTTCTCAGCTTATGTAACTCTTTGGACTTTTGCCCCACTGTTAGAACTGAAGTGCCTTGAGGCACATGGGTCACTGTTGGCGACACTGCAAATCTTGCTATAAATTTCAGACCGAGTCAAAACTAAACTTGTTTTGGGTGGAGACCAGCGTTTTGTTTGGACGAGCATAATGTAGCGTTTTGACAAGTGTGGCAAGTATCAATAGCCATTGTGACAAAAACAAAAGGGAGAAAGTGCGCCCTATACTGGGAGCATCGCTAAAAGCCTACAGCACCTGGTATTCCTAGGCAGTCTCCCAACCAAGTACTAACCAGGCCAGACCCAGCTTAGCTTCCGAGATCAGACGAGATCGGGCGATCTTCGGGTAGTATGGCCGTAAGCCGAGAGGCAGTCCTCAGAATCCAATTTTTAAATGTGGCAAGCTGGTTGACAGGAACTTTCTGCAATGAGCTACACGTGTGTGATACAATAATCACTGCTCTTTTTCTCAGCCTATGTAACTCTTTGGACTTTTGCCCCACTGTTAGCACTGAAGTGCCTTGAGGCACATGGGTCACTGTTGGCGACACTGCAAATCTTGCTATAAATTTCAGACAGAGTCAAAACTAAACATGTTTTGGGTGGAGACCAGCGTTTTGTTTGGACGAGCATAATGTAGCGTTTTGACAAGTGTGGCAAGTATCTATAGCCATTGTGACAAAAACAAAAGGGAGAAAGTGCGCCCTATACTGGGAGCATCGCTAAAAGCCTACAGCACCTGGTATTCCTAGGCAGTCTCCCATCCAAGTACTAACCAGGCCAGACCCAGCTTAGCTTCCGAGATCAGACGAGATCGGGTGATCTTCGGGTAGTATGGCCGTAAGCCGAGAGGCAGTCCTCAGAATTCAATTTTTAAATGTGGCAAGCTGGTTGACAGGAACTTTCTGCAATGAGCTACACGTGTGTGATACAATCATCACTGCTCTTTTTCTCAGCCTATGTAACTCTTTGGACTTTTGCCCCACTGTTAGCACTGAAGTGCCTTGAGGCACATGGGTCACTGTTGGCGACACTGCAAATCTTGCTATAAATTTCAGACCGAGTCAAAACTAAACATGTTTTGGGTGGAGACCAGCGTTTTGTTTGGACGAGCATCATGTAGCGTTTTGACAAGTGTGGCAAGTATCTATAGCCATTGTGACAAAAACAAAAGGGAGAAAGTGCGCCCTATACTGGGAGCATCGCTAAAAGCCTACAGCACCTGGTATTCCTAGGCAGTCTCCCAACCCAGTACTAACCAGGCCAGACCCAGCTTAGCTTCCGAGATCAAACGAGATCGGGCGATCTTCGGGTAGTATGGCCGTAAGCCGAGAGGCTGTCCTCAGAATTAAATTTTTAAATGTGGCAAGCTGGTTGACAGGACCTTTCTGCAATGAGCTACACGTGTGTGATACAATAATCACTGCTCTTTTTCTCAGCCTATGTAACTCTTTGGACTTTTGCCCCAATGTTAGCACTGAAGTGCCTTGAGGCACATGGGTCACTGTTGGCAACACTGCAAATCTTGCTATAAATTTCAGACCGAGTCAAAACTAAACATGTTTTGGGTGGAGACCAGCGTTTTGTTTGGACGAGCATAATGTAGCGTTTTGACAAGTGTGGCAAGTATCAATAGCCATTGTGACAAAAACAAAAGGGAGAAAGTGCGCCCTATACTGGGAGCATCGCTAAAAGCCTACAGCACCTGGTATTCCTAGGAAGTCTCCCAACCAAGTACTAACCAGGCCAGACCCAGCTTAGCTTCCGAGATCAGACGAGATCGGGCGATCTTCGGGTAGTATGGCCGTAAGCCGAGAGGCAGTCCTCAGAATCCAATTTTTAAATGTGGCAAGCTGGTTGACAGGAACTTTCTGCAATGAGCTACACGTGTGTGATACAATAATCACTGCTCTTTTTCTCAGCCTATGTAACTCTTTGGACTTTTGCCCCACTGTTAGCACTGAAGTGCCTTGAGGCACATGGGTCACTGTTGGCGACACTGCAAATCTTGCTATAAATTTCAGACCGAGTCAAAACTAAACATGTTTTGGGTGGAGACCAGCGTTTTGTTTGGACGAGCATCATGTAGCGTTTTGACAAGTGTGGCAAGTATCTATAGCCATTGTGACAAAAACAAAAGGGAGAAAGTGCGCCCTATACTGGGAGCATCGCTAAAAGCCTACAGCACCTGGTATTCCTAGGCAGTCTCCCATCCAAGTACTAACCAGGCCAGACCCAGCTGAGCTTCCGAGATCAGACGAGATCGGGCGATCTTCGGGTAGTATGGCCGTAAGCCGAGAGGTAGTCCTCAGAATTAAATTTTAAATGTGGCAAGCTGGTTGACAGGACCTTTCTGCAATGAGCTACACGTGTGTGATACAATAATCACTGCTCTTTTTCTCAGCCTATGTAACTCTTTGGACTTTTGCCCCACTGTTAGCACTGAAGTGCCTTGAGGCACATGGGTCACTGTTGGCGACACTGCAAATCTTGCTATAAATTTCAGACCGAGTCAAAACTAAACAAACATGTTTTGGGTGGAGACCAGCGGTTTGTTTGGGCGAGCATAATGTAGCGTTTTGACAAGTGTGGCAAGTATCTATATCCATTGTGAAAAAAACAAAAGGGAGAAAGTGCGCCCTATACTGGGAGCATCGCTAAAAGCCTACAGCACCTGGTATTCCTAGGCAGTCTCCCATCCAAGTACTAACCAGGCCAGACCCAGCTTAGCTTCCGAGATCAAACGAGATCGGGCGATCTTCGGGTAGTATGGCCGTAAGCCGAGAGGCTGTCCTCAGAATTAAATTTTTAAATGTGGCAAGCTGGTTGACAGGACCTTTCTGCAATGAGCTACACGTGTGTGATAAAATAATCACTGCTCTTTTTCTCAGCTTATGTAACTCTTTGGACTTTTGCCCCACTGTTAGCACTGAAGTGCCTTGAGGCACATGGGTCACTGTTGGCGACACTGCAAATCTTGCTATAAATTTCAGACCGAGTCAAAACTAAACATGTTTTGGGTGGAGATCAGCGTTTTGTTTGGACGAGCATAATGTAGCGTTTTGACAAGTGTGGCAAGTATCTATAGCCATTGTGACAAAAACAAAAGGGAGAAAGTGCGCCCTATACTGGGAGCATCGCTAAAAGCCTACAGCACCAGGTATTCCTAGGCAGTCTCCCATCCAAGTACTAACCAGGCCAGACCCAGCTTAGCTTCCGAGATCAGACGAGATCGGGCGATCTTCGGGTAGTATGGCCGTAAGCCGAAAGGCAGTCCTCAGAATTCAATTTTTAAATGTGGCAAGCTGGTTGACAGGAACTTTCTGCAATGAGCTACACGTGTGTGATACAATAATCACTGCTCTTTTTCTCAGCCTATGTAACTCTTTGGACTTTTGCCCCACTGTTAGCACTGAAGTGCCTTGAGGCACATGGGTCACTGTTGGCGACACTGCAAATCTTGCTATAAATTTCAGACCGAGTCAAAACTAAACATGTTTTGGGTGAAGACCAGCGTTTTGTTTGGACGAGCATCATGTAGCGTTTTGACAAGTGTGGCAAGTATCTATAGCCATTGTGACAAAAACAAAAGGGAGAAAGTGCGCCCTATACTGGGAGCATCGCTAAAAGCCTACAGCACCTGGTATTCCTAGGCAGTCTCCCATCCAAGTACTAACCAGGCCAGACCCAGCTTAGCTTCCGAGATCAGACGAGATCGGGCGATCTTCGGGTAGTATGGCCGTAAGCCGAGATGCCGTCCTCAGAATTCAATTTTTAAATGTGGCAAGCTGGTTGACAGGACCTTTCTGCAATGAGCTACACGTGTGTGATACAATAATCACTGCTCTTTTTCTCAGCCTATGTAACTCTTTGGACTTTTGCCCCACTGTTAGCACAGAAGTGCCTTGAGGCACATGGGTCACTGTTGGCGACACGGCAAATCTTGCTATAAATTTCAGACCGAGTCAAAACTAAACAAACATGTTTTGGGTGGAGACCAGCGGTTTGTTTGGGCGAGCATAATGTAGCGTTTTGACAAGTGTGGCAAGTATCTATAGCCATTGTGAAAAAAACAAAAGGGAGAAAGTGCGCCCTATACTGGGAGCATCGCTAAAAGCCTACAGCACCTGGTAGTCCTAGGCAGTCTCCCAACCCAGTACTAACCAGGCCAGACCCAGCTTAGCTTCCGAGATCAAACGAGATCGGGCGATCTTCGGGTAGTATGGCCGTAAGCCGAGAGGCTGTCCTCAGAATTACATTTTTAAATGTGGCAAGCTGGTTGACAGGACCTTTCTGCAATGAGCTACACGTGTGTGATAAAATAATCACTGCTCTTTTTCTCAGCTTATGTAACTCTTTGGACTTTTGCCCCACTGTTAGAACTGAAGTGCCTTGAGGCACATGGGTCACTGTTGGCGACACTGCAAATCTTGCTATAAATTTCAGACCGAGTCAAAACTAAACTTGTTTTGGGTGGAGACCAGCGTTTTGTTTGGACGAGCATAATGTAGCGTTTTGACAAGTGTGGCAAGTATCAATAGCCATTGTGACAAAAACAAAAGGGAGAAAGTGCGCCCTATACTGGGAGCATCGCTAAAAGCCTACAGCACCTGGTATTCCTAGGCAGTCTCCCAACCAAGTACTAACCAGGCCAGACCCAGCTTAGCTTCCGAGATCAGACGAGATCGGGCGATCTTCGGGTAGTATGGCCGTAAGCCGAGAGGCAGTCCTCAGAATCCAATTTTTAAATGTGGCAAGCTGGTTGACAGGAACTTTCTGCAATGAGCTACACGTGTGTGATACAATAATCACTGCTCTTTTTCTCAGCCTATGTAACTCTTTGGACTTTTGCCCCACTGTTAGCACTGAAGTGCCTTGAGGCACATGGGTCACTGTTGGCGACACTGCAAATCTTGCTATAAATTTCAGACAGAGTCAAAACTAAACATGTTTTGGGTGGAGACCAGCGTTTTGTTTGGACGAGCATAATGTAGCGTTTTGACAAGTGTGGCAAGTATCTATAGCCATTGTGACAAAAACAAAAGGGAGAAAGTGCGCCCTATACTGGGAGCATCGCTAAAAGCCTACAGCACCTGGTATTCCTAGGCAGTCTCCCATCCAAGTACTAACCAGGCCAGACCCAGCTTAGCTTCCGAAATCAGACGAGATCGGGTGATCTTCGGGTAGTATGGCCGTAAGCCGAGAGGCAGTCCTCAGAATTCAATTTTTAAATGTGGCAAGCTGGTTGACAGGAACTTTCTGCAATGAGCTACACGTGTGTGATACAATAATCACTGCTCTTTTTCTCAGCCTATGTAACTCTTTGGACTTTTGCCCCACTGTTAGCACTGAAGTGCCTTGAGGCACATGGGTCACTGTTGGCGACACTGCAAATCTTGCTATAAATTTCAGACCGAGTCAAAACTAAACATGTTTTGGGTGGAGACCAGCGTTTTGTTTGGACGAGCATCATGTAGCGTTTTGACAAGTGTGGCAAGTATCTATAGCCATTGTGACAAAAACAAAAGGGAGAAAGTGCGCCCTATACTGGGAGCATCGCTAAAAGCCTACAGCACCTGGTATTCCTAGGCAGTCTCCCATCCAAGTACTAACCAGGCCAGACCCAGCTTAGCTTCCGAGATCAGACGAGATCGGGCGATCTTCGGGTAGTATGGCCGTAAGCCGAGATGCCGTCCTCAGAATTCAATTTTTAAATGTGGCAAGCTGGTTGACAGGAACTTTCTGCAATGAGCTACACGTGTGTGATACAATAATCACTGCTCTTTTTCTCAGCCTATGTAACTCTTTGGACTTTTGCCCCACTGTTAGCACTGAAGTGCCTTGAGGCACATGGGTCACTGTTGGCGACACTGCAAATCTTGCTATAAATTTCAGACCGAGTCAAAACTAAACAAACATGTTTTGGGTGGAGACCAGCGGTTTGTTTGGGCGAGCATAATGTAGCGTTTTGACAAGTGTGGCAAGTATCTATAGCCATTGTGAAAAAAACAAAAGGGAGAAAGTGCGCCCTATACTGGGAGCATCGCTAAAAGCCTACAGCACCTGGTATTCCTAGGCAGTCTCCCATCCAAGTACTAACCAGGCCAGACCCAGCTTAGCTTCCGAGATCAGACGAGATCGGGCGATCTTCGGGTAGTATGGCCGTAAGCCGAGAGGCAGTCCTCAGAATCCAATTTTTAAATGTGGCAAGCTGGTTGACAGGAACTTTCTGCAATGAGCTACACGTGTGTGATACAATAATCACTGCTCTTTTGCTCAGCCTATGTAACTCTTTGGACTTTTGCCCCACTGTTAGCACTGAAGTGCCTTGAGGCACATGGGTCACTGTTGGCGACACTGCAAATCTTGCTATAAATTTCAGACCGAGTCAAAACTAAACAAACATGTTTTGGGTGGAGACCAGCGGTTTGTTTGGGCGAGCATAATGTAGCGTTTTGACAAGTGTGGCAAGTATCTATAGCCATTGTGAAAAAAACAAAAGGGAGAAAGTGCGCCCTATACTGGGAGCATCGCTAAAAGCCTACAGCACCTGGTATTCCTAGGCAGTCTCCCAACCCAGTACTAACCAGGCCAGACCCAGCTTAACTTCCGAGATCAAACGAGATCGGGCGATCTTCGGGTAGTATGGCCGTAAGCCGAGAGGCTGTCCTCAGAATTAAATTTTTAAATGTGGCAAGCTGGTTGACAGGACCTTTCTGCAATGAGCTACACGTGTGTGATAAAATAATCACTGCTCTTTTTCTCAGCTTATGTAACTCTTTGGACTTTTGCCCCACTGTTAGCACTGAAGTGCCTTGAGGCACATGGGTCACTGTTGGCGACACTGCAAATCTTGCTATAAATTTCAGACCGAGTCAAAACTAAACTTGTTTTGGGTGGAGACCAGCGTTTTGTTTGGACGAGCATAATGTAGCGTTTTGACAAGTGTGGCAAGTATCTATAGCCATTGTGACAAAAACAAAAGGGAGAAAGTGCGCCCTATACTGGGAGCATCGCTAAAAGCCTACAGCACCTGGTATTCCTAGGCAGTCTCCCATCCAAGTACTAACCAGGCCAGACCCAGCTTAGCTTCCGAGATCAGACGAGATCGGGCGATCTTCGGGTAGTATGGCCGTAAGCCGAGATGCCGTCCTCAGAATTCAATTTTTAAATGTGGCAAGCTGGTTGACAGGACCTTTCTGCAATGAGCTACACGTGTGTGATACAATAATCACTGCTCTTTTTCTCAGCCTATGTAACTCTTTGGACTTTTGCCCCACTGTTAGCACAGAAGTGCCTTGAGGCACATGGGTCACTGTTGGCGACACTGCAAATCTTGCTATAAATTTCAGACCGAGTCAAAACTAAACAAACATGTTTTGGGTGGAGACCAGCGGTTTGTTTGGGCGAGCATAATGTAGCGTTTTGACAAGTGTGGCAAGTATCTATAGCCATTGTGAAAAAAACAAAAGGGAGAAAGTGCGCCCTATACTGGGAGCATCGCTAAAAGCCTACAGCACCTGGTATTCCTAGGCAGTCTCCCAACCCAGTACTAACCAGGCCAGACCCAGCTTAGCTTCCGAGATCAAACGAGATCGGGCGATCTTCGGGTAGTATGGCCGTAAGCCGAGAGGCTGTCCTCAGAATTACATTTTTAAATGTGGCAAGCTGGTTGACAGGACCTTTCTGCAATGAGCTACACGTGTGTGATAAAATAATCACTGCTCTTTTTCTCAGCTTATGTAACTCTTTGGACTTTTGCCCCACTGTTAGAACTGAAGTGCCTTGAGGCACATGGGTCACTGTTGGCGACACTGCAAATCTTGCTATAAATTTCAGACCGAGTCAAAACTAAACTTGTTATGGGTGGAGACCAGCGTTTTGTTTGGACGAGCATCATGTAGCGTTTTGACAAGTGTGGCAAGTATCTATAGCCATTGTGACAAAAACAAAAGGGAGAAAGTGCGCCCTATACTGGGAGCATCGCTAAAAGCCTACAGCACCTGGTATTCCTAGGCAGTCTCCCATCCAAGTACTAACCAGGCCAGACCCAGCTTAGCTTCCGAGATCAGACGAGATCGGGCGATCTTCGGGTAGTATGGGCGTAAGCCGAGATGCCGTCCTCAGAATTCAATTTTTAAATGTGGCAAGCTGGTTGACAGGACCTTTCTGCAATGAGCTACACGTGTGTGATACAATAATCACTGCTCTTTTTCTCAGCCTATGTAACTCTTTGGACTTTTGCCCCACTGTTAGCACTGAAGTGCCTTGAGGCACATGGGTCACTGTTGGCGACACTGCAAATCTTGCTATAAATTTCAGACCGAGTCAAAACTAAACAAACATGTTTTGGGTGGAGACCAGCGGTTTGTTTGGGCGAGCATAATGTAGCGTTTTGACAAGTGTGGCAAGTATCTATAGCCATTGTGAAAAAAACAAAAGGGAGAAAGTGCGCCCTATACTGGGAGCATCGCTAAAAGCCTACAGCACCTGGTATTCCTAGGCAGTCTCCCAACCCAGTACTAACCAGGGCAGACCCAGCTTAGCTTCCGAGATCAAACGAGATCGGGCGATCTTCGGGTAGTATGGCCGTAAGCCGAGAGGCTGTCCTCAGAATTAAATTTTTAAATGTGGCAAGCTGGTTGACAGGAGCTTTCTGCAATGAGCTACACGTGTGTGATACAATAATCACTGCTCTTTTTCTCAGCCTATGTAACTCTTTGGACTTTTGCCCCAATGTTAGCACTGAAGTGCCTTGAGGCACATGGGTCACTGTTGGCAACACTGCAAATCTTGCTATAAATTTCAGACCGAGTCAAAACTAAACAAACATGTTTTGGGTGGAGACCAGCGGTTTGTTTGGACGAGCATAATGCAGCGTTTTGACAAGTGTGGCAAGTATCTATAGCCATTGTGAAAAAAACAAAAGGGAGAAAGTGCGCCCTATACTGGGAGCATCGCTAAAAGCCTACAGCACCTGGTATTCCTAGGCAGTCTCCCAACCCAGTACTAACCAGGCCAGAGACAGCTTAGCTTCCGAGATCAGACGAGATCGGGCGATCTTCGGGTAGTATGGCCGTAAGCCGAGAGGCAGTCCTCAGAATTCAATTTCTAAATGTGGCAAGCTGGTTGACAGGACCTTTCTGCAATGAGCTACACGTGTGTGATACAATAATCACTGCTTTTTTTTCTCAGCCTATGTAACTCTTACGACTTTTGCCCCACTGTTAGCACTGAAGTGCCTTGAGGCACATGGGTCACTGTTGGCGACACTGCAAATCTTGCTATAAATTTCAGACCGAGTCAAAACTAAACATGTTTTGGGTGGAGACCAGCGTTTTGTTTGGACGAGCATAATGTAGCCTTTTGACAAGTGTGGCAAGTATCTATAGCCATTGTGAGAAAAACAAAAGGGAGAAAGTGCGCCCTATACTGGGAGCATCGCTAAAAGCCTACAGCACCTGGTATTCCTAGGCAGTCTCCCATCCAAGTACTAACCAGGCCAGACCCAGCTTAGCTTCCGAGATCAGACGAGATCGGGCGATCTTCGGGTAGTATGGCCGTAAGCCGAGACGCAGTACTCAGAATTCAATTTTTAAATGTGGCAAGCTGGTTGACAGGACCTTTCTGCAATGAGCTACACGTGTGTGATACAATAATCACTGCTCTTTTTCTCAGCCTATGTAACTCTTTGGACTTTTGCCCCAATGTTAGCACTGAAGTGCCTTGAGGCACATGGGTCACTGTTGGCAACACTGCAAATCTTGCTATTAATTTCAGACCGAGTCAAAACTAAACAAACATGTTTTGGGTGGAGACCAGCGTTTTGTTTGGACGAGCATAATGTAGCGTTTTGACAAGTGTGGCAAGTATCTATAGCCATTGTGAGAAAAACAAAAGGGAGAAAGTGCGCCCTATACTGGGAGCATCGCTAAAAGCCTACAGCACCTGGTATTCCTAGGCAGTCTCCCATCCAAGTACTAACCAGGCCAGACCCAGCTTAGCTTCCGAGATCAGACGAGATCGGGCGATCTTCGGGTAGTATGGCCGTAAGCCGAGAGTCAGTCCTCAGAATTCAACTTTTAAATGTGGCAAGCTGGTTGACAGGACCTTTCTGCAATGAGCTACACGTGTGTGATACAATAATCACTGCTCTTTTTCTCAGCCTATGTAACTCTTTGGACTTTTGCCCCACTGTTAGCACTGAAGTGCCTTGAGGCACATGGGTCACTGTTGGCGACACTGCAAATCTTGCTATAAATTTCAGACCGAGTCAAAACTAAACATGTTTTGGGTGGAGACCAGCGTTTTGTTTGGACGAGTATAATGTAGCGTTTTGACAAGTCTGGCAAGTATCTATAGCCATTGTGAGAAAAACAAAAGGGAGAAAGTGCGCCCTATACGGGGAGCATCGCTAAAAGCCTACAGCACCTGGTATTCCTAGGCAGTCTCCCATCCAAGTACTAACCAGGCCAGACCCAGCTTAGCTTCCGAGATCAGACGAGATCGGGCGATCTTCCGGTAGTATGGCCGTAAGCCGAGAGGCAGTCCTCAGAATTCAATTTTTAAATGTGGCAAGCTGGTTGACAGGACCTTTCTGCAATGAGCTACACGTGTGTGATACAATAATCACTGCTCTTTTTCTCAGCCTATGTAACTCTTTGGACTTTTGCCCCACTGTTAGCACTGAAGTGCCTTGAGGCACATGGGTCACTGTTGGCGACACTGCAAATCTTGATATAAATTTCAGACCGAGTCAAAACTAAACATGTTTTGGGTGGAGACCAGCGTTTTGTTTGGACGAGCATCATGTAGCGTTTTGACAAGTGTGGCAAGTATCTATAGCCATTGTGACAAAAACAAAAGGGAGAAAGTGCGCCCTATACTGGGAGCATCGCTAAAAGCCTACAGCACCTGGTATTCCTAGGCAGTCTCCCATCCAAGTACTAACCAGGCCAGACCCAGCTTAGCTTCCGAGATCAGACGAGATCGGGCGATCTTCGGGTAGTATGGCCGTAAGCCGAGATGCCGTCCTCAGAATTCAATTTTTAAATGTGGCAAGCTGGTCTACAGGACCTTTCTGCAATGAGCTACACGTGTGTGATACAATAATCACTGCTCTTTTTCTCAGCCTATGTAACTCTTTGGACTTTTGCCCCACTGTTAGCACTGAAGTGCCTTGAGGCACATGGGTCACTGTTGGCGACACTGCAAATCTTGCTATAAATTTCAGACCGAGTCAAAACTAAACAAACATGTTTTGGGTGGAGACCAGCGGTTTGTTTGGGCGAGCATAATGTCGCGTTTTGACAAGTGTGGCAAGTATCTATAGCCATTGTGAAAAAAACAAAAGGGAGAAAGTGCGCCCTATACTGGGAGCATCGCTAAAAGCCTACAGCACCTGGTATTCCTAGGCAGTCTCCCAACCCAGTACTAACCAGGCCAGACCCAGCTTAGCTTCCGAGATCAGACGAGATCGGGCGATCTTCGGGTAGTATGGCCGTAAGCCGAGAGGCAGTCCTCAGAATTCAATTTTTAAATGTGGCAAGCTGGTTGACAGGACCTTTCTGCAATGAGCTACACGTGTGTGATACAATAATCACTGCTTTTTTTTCTCAGCCTATGTGACTCTTACGACTTTTGCCCCACTGTTAGCACTGAAGTGCCTTGAGGCACATGGGTCACTGTTGGCGACACTGCAAATCTTGCTATAAATTTCAGACCGAGTCAAAACTAAACATGTTTTGGGTGGAGACCAGCGTTTTGTTTGGACGAGCATAATGTAGCGTTTTGACAAGTGTGGCAAGTATCTATAGCCATTGTGAGAAAAACAAAAGGGAGAAAGTGCGCCCTATACTGGGAGCATCGCTAAAAGCCTACAGCACCTGGTATTCCTAGGCAGTCTCCCATCCAAGTACTAACCAGGCCAGATCCAGCTTAGCTTCCGAGATCAGACGAGATCGGGCGATCTTCGGGTAGTATGGCCGTAAGCCGAGACTAAGTACTCAGAATTCAATTTTTAAATGTGGCAAGCTGGTTGACAGGACCTTTCTGCAATGAGCTACACGTGTGTGATACAATAATCACTGCTCTTTTTCTCAGCCTATGTAACTCTTTGGACTTTTGCCCCAATGTTAGCACTGAAGTGCCTTGAGGCACATGGGTCACTGTTGGCAACACCGCAAATCTTGCTATAAATTTCAGACCGAGTCAAAACTAAACAAACATGTTTTGGGTGGAGACCAGCGTTTTGTTTGGACGAGCATAATGTAGCGTTTTGACAAGTGTGGCAAGTATCTATAGCCATTGTGAGAAAAACAAAAGGGAGAAAGTGCGCCCTATACTGGGAGCATCGCTAAAAGCCTACAGCACCTGGTATTCCTAGGCAGTCTCCCATCCAAGTACTAACCAGGCCAGACCCAGCTTAGCTTCCGAGATCAGACGAGATCGGGCGATCTTCGGGTAGTATGGCCGTAAGCCGAGAGGCAATCCTCAGAATTCAACTTTTAAATGTGGCAAGCTGGTTGACAGGACCTTTCTGCAATGAGCTACACGTGTGTGATACAATAATCACTGCTCTTTTTCTCAGCCTATGTAACTCTTTGGACTTTTGCCCCACTGTTAGCACTGAAGTGCCTTGAGGCACATGGGTCACTGTTGGCGACACTGCAAATCTTGCTATAAATTTCAGACCGAGTCAAAACTAAACATGTTTTGGGTGGAGACCAGCGTTTTGTTTGGACGAGCATAATGTAGCGTTTTGACAAGTCTGGCAAGTATCTATAGCCATTGTGAGAAAAACAAAAGGGAGAAAGTGCGCCCTATACGGGGAGCATCGCTAAAAGCCTACAGCACCTGGTATTCCTAGGCAGTCTCCCATCCAAGTACTAACCAGGCCAGACCCAGCTTAGCTTCCGAGATAAGACGAGATCGGGCGATCTTCCGGTAGTATGGCCGTAAGCCGAGAGGCAGTCCTCAGAATTCAATTTTTAAATGTGGCAAGCTGGTTGACAGGACCTTTCTGCAATGAGCTACACGTGTGTGATACAATAATCACTGCTCTTTTTCTCAGCCTATGTAACTCTTTGGACTTTTGCCCCACTGTTAGCACTGAAGTGCCTTGAGGCACATGGGTCACTGTTGGCAACACTGCAAATCTTGCTATAAATTTCAGACCGAGTCAAAACTAAACAAACATGTTTTGGGTGGAGACTAGCGGTTTGTTTGGACGAGCATAATGTAGCGTTTTGACAAGTGTGGCAAATATCTATAGCCATTGTGAAAAAAACAAAAGGGAGAAAGTGCGCCCTATACTGGTAGCATCGCTAAAAGCCTACAGCACCTGGTATTCCTAGGCAGTCTCCCAACCAAGTACTAACCAGGCCAGACCCAGCTTAGCTTCCGAGATCAGACGAGATCGGGCGATCTTCGGGTAGTATGGCCGTAAGCCGAGAGGCAGTCCTCAGAATTCAATTTTTAAATGTGGCAAGCTGGTTGACAGGACCTTTCTGCAATGAGCTACACGTGTGTGATACAATAATCACTGCTTTTTTTTCTCAGCCTATGTAACTCTTACGACTTTTGCCCCACTGTTAGCACTGAAGTGCCTTGAGGCACATGGGTCACTATTGGCGACACTGCAAATCTTGCTATAAATTTCAGACCGAGTCAAAACTAAACATGTTTTGGGTGGAGACCAGCGTCGTGTTTGGACGAGCATAATGTAGCGTTTTGACAAGTGTGGCAAGTATCTATAGCCATTGTGACAAAAACAAAAGGGAGAAAGTGCGCCCTATACTGGGAACATCGCTAAAAGCCTACAGTACCTGGTATTCCTAGGCAGTCTCCCATCCAAGTACTAATCAGGCCAGACCCAGCTTAGCTTCCGAGATCAGACGAGATCGGGCGATCTTCGGGTAGTATGGCCGTAAGCCGAGAGGCAGTCCTCAGAATTCAACTTTTAAATGTGGCAAGCTGGTTGACAGGACCTTTCTGCAATGAGCTACACGTGTGTGATACAAAAATCACTGCTCTTTTTCTCAGCCTATGTAACTCTTTGGACTTTTGCCCCACTGTTAGCACTGAAGTGCCTTGAGGCACATGGGTCACTGTTGGCGACACTGCAAATCTTGCTATAAATTTCAGACCGAGTCAAAACTAAACATGTTTTGGGTGGAGATCAGCGTTTTGTTTGGACGAGCATAATGTAGCGTTTTGACAAGTGTGGCAAGTATCTATAGCCATTGTGAGAAAAACAAAAGGGAGAAAGTGCGCCCTATACTGGGAGCATCGCTAAAAGCCTACAGCACCTGGTATTCCTAGGCAGTCTCCCATCCAAGTACTAACCAGGCCAGACCCAGCTTAGCTTCCGAGATCAGACGAGATCAAGCGATCTTCGGGTAGTATGGCCGTAAGCCGAGAGGCAGTCCTCAGAATTCAACTTTTAAATGTGGCAAGCTGGTTGACAGGACCTTTCTGCAATGAGCTACACGTGTGTGATACAATAATCACTGCTCTTTTTCTCAGCCTATGTAACTCTTTGGACTTTTGCCCCACTGTTAGCACTGAAGTGCCTTGAGGCACATGGGTCACTGTTGGCGACACTGCAAATCTTGCTATAAATTTCAGACCGAGTCAAAACTAAACATGTTTTGGGTGGAGACCAGCGTTTTGTTTGGACGAGCATAATGTAGCGTTTTGACAAGTCTGGCAAGTATCTATAGCCATTGTGAGAAAAACAAAAGGGAGAAAGTGCGCCCTATACGGGGAGCATCGCTAAAAGCCTACAGCACCTGGTATTCCTAGGCAGTCTCCCAACCCAGTACTAACCAGGCCAGAGACAGCTTAGCTTCCGAGATCAGACGAGATCGGGCGATCTTCGGGTAGTATGGCCGTAAGCCGAGAGGCAGTCCTCAGAATTCAATTTCTAAATGTGGCAAGCTGGTTGACAGGACCTTTCTGCAATGAGCTACACGTGTGTGATACAATAATCACTGCTTTTTTTTCTCAGCCTATGTAACTCTTACGACTTTTGCCCCACTGTTAGCACTGAAGTGCCTTGAGGCACATGGGTCACTGTTGGCGACACTGCAAATCTTGCTATAAATTTCAGACCGAGTCAAAACTAAACATGTTTTGGGTGGAGACCAGCGTTTTGTTTGGACGAGCATAATGTAGCCTTTTGACAAGTGTGGCAAGTATCTATAGCCATTGTGAGAAAAACAAAAGGGAGAAAGTGCGCCCTATACTGGGAGCATCGCTAAAAGCCTACAGCACCTGGTATTCCTAGGCAGTCTCCCATCCAAGTACTAACCAGGCCAGACCCAGCTTAGCTTCCGAGATCAGACGAGATCGGGCGATCTTCGGGTAGTATGGCCGTAAGCCGAGTAGCAGTACTCAGAATTCAATTTTTAAATGTGGCAAGCTGGTTGACAGGACCTTTCTGCAATGAGCTACACGTGTGTGATACAATAATCACTGCTCTTTTTCTCAGCCTATGTAACTCTTTGGACTTTTGCCCCAATGTTAGCACTGAAGTGCCTTGAGGCACATGGGTCACTGTTGGCAACACTGCAAATCTTGCTATTAATTTCAGACCGAGTCAAAACTAAACAAACATGTTTTGGGTGGAGACCAGCGTTTTGTTTGGACGAGCATAATGTAGCGTTTTGACAAGTGTGGCAAGTATCTATAGCCATTGTGAGAAAAACAAAAGGGAGAAAGTGTGCCCTATACTGGGAGCATCGCTAAAAGCCTACAGCACCTGGTATTCCTAGGCAGTCTCCCATCCAAGTACTAACCAGGCCAGACCCAGCTTAGCTTCCGAGATCAGACGAGATCGGGCGATCTTCGGGTAGTATGGCCGTAAGCCGAGAGTCAGTCCTCAGAATTCAACTTTTAAATGTGGCAAGCTGGTTGACAGGACCTTTCTGCAATGAGCTACACGTGTGTGATACAATAATCACTGCTCTTTTTCTCAGCCTATGTAACTCTTTGGACTTTTGCCCCACTGTTAGCACTGAAGTGCCTTGAGGCACATGGGTCACTGTTGGCGACACTGCAAATCTTGCTATAAATTTCAGACCGAGTCAAAACTAAACATGTTTTGGGTGGAGACCAGCGTTTTGTTTGGACGAGTATAATGTAGCGTTTTGACAAGTCTGGCAAGTATCTATAGCCATTGTGAGAAAAACAAAAGGGAGAA